>NC_137102.1:40560648-40787855 GCF_949357685.1 Gobio gobio | reverse complement strand
AAAAACAAAAAATCTAGTAATTTTCATCATCAAAGGTCAGCAGCAAGACATTGGTAAATTAAATATAAAGGTAGATTAAATGCATAAAAATAGTTGTTTTATTTAACATTTAATTATTGGAGGTTTGCATTCTGATTTTGCATTTGACTGATTTTATTCATTTTGAGGAGTACAGAATCTTTATTGTGCAAGTGAGATAAATAAATGCTCACATTTAGTCTTAAACTACTATAATCATGTTTATACACAACGCCTCTGCACTTATTTTTCTCAACATGGGGGCAGGAGAGCTGTCAGTCAAATTAATGTGAAAAAGTAACTCAGATATTTTGTTGTAAATTTGAAAAGTAATGCATTACTTTACTAGTTACTTGGGAAAAGTAATACTATTACGTAACTCAAGTTACTTGTAATGCGTTACCCCCAACACTGCTGACAAGCTACTGAATAATGTAGTTAAGCTAGTATAGCGTTGCTACTTGTAGCTCGCTACTGCCCAACACTGTCTACTAGATATTGGAGGGCAGTACAGAGTCATGTCATCAACAGGACATTCGCTTGGCAGGATCAAAGAAGAAAAGTAAGATCAGATTTCTACGGACCACCACTTCAAGCTCACTGTCGGACCACCATCATATATTAAAGTTGCCTGATCATTACTATAGAATAATATAGCCTGGATGCCGAATCTGTCCCCTGTAGGCCAGCATTTTATGTGTGATGTCTCAACCTTCAACTTTGGCTTGAATTACTAAAAATGAATGTGATGTTCGTTGTCTGAAGTTCTAGTTCTCGAAGTGTTATGAGCAGAACTGTAGGCCTATCTAACAATAAACAGTCACTGACACTGATGACCTTTCAATATGAGTGACAGATGGGCATAAATTATAAGCCCTCCTCATAAATCATTGTGACATCAGTCTGACACAGCCAGTGAAGAGATGACTAATCACACACACACACACACACACACACACACACACACACACACACACACACACACACACACACACACACACACACACACACTCACACACACACACACACACACACACACACACACACACACACACACACACACACACACACACACACACACACACACACACACACACACACACACACACACACACACACACACACACACACACACACACACACACACACACACACACTCTCTCTCTCTCTCTCTCTCTCTCTCTCACACACGCACGCACGCACGCACGCACGCACGCACGCACGCACGCACACGCACGCACGCATACTTTTCCGCATGACGTAATTTTCGTCATGCGGAGGGCTCGCGGCCGGCAGTACAGAAGAGTCCACTAGGTGGCAATACGCACAGTGGTGAGCACACTTCGAAGAAGTGTGTGAAAAGACCGGTTTAAAACGAGACCCGCCCGGACAGTGTCCATTCATCAGAGCTTCAGTTCTTCAATATAAACACAGATCAGATCATCCTGACCATCACACTGGAGAAGAAGCGGCTGGTCGCAGAACGAGTCCAGGAGCAACAGCCGACTCTCCTGCTGAGATGATGGAGTTTATTAAAGAGGAGCGGGAAGAAGACATGTGGGGTCCGGAGCCACAAACTGTGAAAGGTCAAGAGACCGACGAACAAAGAGGTTGCTGATCTTTCTTGACTCTTCCGTAGTTAAAGTTACTGTAACTGCGATCATAACTCTGTGCGAGTGTCGATAGTAGAGCATAGCCTATCGTTATCTAAAAACGAGATCTGTTGTCACGTGCGAATTAAATAACTTTTGCTTTCACAGTTTTTGGAGGAAAAGGACACACAAAAGATATGCACTGTAACCATCGCGACCACTGTAGCCTACATGCGTTTAAAATGCCTCAAATTACTGTTTACCGAGTTTCATAAAATATTCGTTGTAGCCTACATATGTTTTACTGAAAAGAATCATACGGAATGGAATAGAATCGTTTTAATTATAGGGAAGAGCGGGGCACAACGTAACGCTTTTTGACTGTCTCAGTTTGTGTAAATCCACTTGGGGTTGAAAGTATTTATTTTTTTCTCACATTCATTTCCCACATGTCTAGTACAAATATGTGGTTTTGTTATTAATACAGTGTATACTTTATTCTTGATTTACCCCGAAAGAATGAAGTGAAATGTGACAACATGCCCCGTAAGTGGGGTACATTGTATGTGGTGGGCACATTGTAACATGACCAAATGCAGAGCTGCCAACTCTCACGCATTGGCCGTGAGACACACGCATCCGGCGTCACACGCCACACCCCCGATTTCTCACGCTGAAGTGCCAACCCGGTCTGTCAAATGCCTGAAAGATGAGTTTTTCTATATATCCATATCTACATGTTGAGCCGATCATGGTTTCGGTGAGGGGGTTCAAGATAAATGGGCAAATAAATACGGTGTTGCGCGACCTAAAGCTACAGGTTCTGACGAGAACGAGCCTGTAATGAGCGAAGTGGAGCGCTGTGACGCTCAGAGGTGCGTTTCCCGAAAGTGTCTTTCGCTAACTATGGTCACAAGTTCCGTCATTATAAGCATAGTTAAACGAGTCGTGTTTCCCGAAACCATAGTTCCAACGAACGTTCGCAAACAGCATCGCAAAGTTGATTTGCATACATTTTGTTCTTGCACTGATGTTAAATTTGTAGCCATTTTGCACTTGGGCAGCCAGTTTGAGATATAGGCTATTTGAGTATTGTGTGTAATGATTCTGACAGTTTTTTTCCATTGAAATGACTGGGGAAAAGTGTCCCATAACCCTGAATGCCTATACTCTTTGAAATCATAATTACATTGCATTATGAAGCTTGAAACCCCAAATATTATAACATTCTTCATGAACAATTATTCAGTTATTTGTAACAATCTCATTGTAAAAAAGAAGAAGAAAAAGAAACATGGTTTCAATGTAGCCAGCTACTTTTTGATAGTAACTTGTAGTGTAGCTATTTTCAAAAGGGTAGCTTGAATATAACTTAACTACTCAAAGTAGTTTTTACTACAACACTGTTTTTTTAGATCAGCCACAGCAAAAAAGAACCACACAACAGACAGAAGAGCAACAGACAGGACAGACAGTTATTTTCCTTTTTCTTCTGTAAAAGTATGCTGTATGTTGATGTATAATCAATTTGTTCTATTTAGACAAAAACATGCCTCTACATAGTGCTTTAAAATTGTGTGTGTGTCTATAGGATATACTGTATACAAAGCGTCATATAGATGCATTTTGTCTTAATAGAAATAATTAATTATCAACCTTATCTATCAAAGGCAAAAAAGAAACATTGGTCTATTGGAAGTCAATAGACTCCAAACGGTTCAAGGTCCAAATGAGAGGTTCAGTACAGCTTCAAAAGGGCCGCATCAAACCACATCAAACGGTATCAGACGATCAATAAGGGTCTTATCTAGCGAAACGATCTGTATTTTTTTTTTTAAATAAATAAAGTTTACGTTTTATAAGCACAAATGATCGCCTTGATCTGTTCATTGATGCGTGCTCGTGACGTCACATAAAACGCAATCACGTTGAAAAGGTCACGCTAGACGCAGGCGCAAAGGCGTTTGAATATGTGGATACGGTCCTCCTTCCGCTCATTTGTAAACACTGGCTGTGTCCCAATTCGGGGGCTGCATCCTTCAAAGGCCGCATTTGAAGGCCGATTGCGTCACTACAGCGCGACGAAGGCTGTCCCAATTCGAAGGGGCCTTCAAATGCAGCCTGCCGTTCGTGTTGCCAAGTCCGCGTCTTTTCAGCCGAATTAGGCTACTTTTAAGTTGTTTCCGCGGGTGAAAAATTATTTCCGCGGGTTTGTTTCTACCCCATAAGTACGATTTCGCCGCTCCAACACCCCCAAACGTACAACTCCAGTGGAGAATTTGGCCGCTCGATGGAGAAAATCGCATTGGCAGTTTTGGACTACTTTTGTTGCAGAGACCTGGCAACCCTACCCACCGTCCTTCTCCCCGGCCGCGAAGGATAGAACCAACCAGAACAAGTGGATCCTTCGCAGTGTATTCCTCTGCCCATCCCGCGGCCGAGGAATACACTTATAAATGTAAGTATTGTGTTTTTTCATTTACTCAAATAACCAACGAAACGTTTTAAAAGCCGGTGGTCTTTATTTCTGTGTTACCACTGCACGGCTTTATTCGTTACGTGATCTGATGTAATATTTCGTTTTGTTTTATGGATGAAGTTTTATGGATGACAGCTTTATTAAAATGAGGGCAGCAAATGAGTATTTATTTACCGGGCCGAAAAACTCGGCCAGTGTGGATTGGAGTACGACCCATTTGTAGTATTTCCATAGGTTCTTGTGTAGGTAGGCTATAGGGAGGCTTTATCCTATACAAACCCCACAAAAAAAAGAATATAGAGTTTGAGTATCTATAAATATGATTTCTGGAGTATTTTGTATGTTTGTAGGCTACTGATGCATCATATTTTTTAAATTTTCTTAAGATTGCACCCCTGCCTTGCAGGTTAAAAAAAAAATTACAACTTAAAAACAAACAAACAAAGTATGCAAGTTAACAGACACATCTTTACTGAAATGTATTGTGCTGTTGTGTTTGTTATTGAGTTACATGTTTATTTCCTCTGCCTTAGTATTGAAAGTGTCCTGGGACAGGTGAGGAATTGGGAAACTTGGCCATGGTTTGTCTTCATGAATGAGGTGTTGGGACAACCCCACTGTCCTCATTGCCTCCATCCCTGAGGACACACCAGGGCCAAGTTCAGCAGAGGATGACCAAGATGAGGAGCAACTCCACCAAGAGGAAACGAGACCGAGAGGATGAGCTGATGGAGAGACTGAGAGGATGAGCTGATGGAGATACTGAGAGGATGAGCTGATGGAGATACTGAGGGAGGACATGAAGAGACAGACAGAGGAGAGCAGGGAGAGAATGGACTGATTGTTTTCTCTTCTTGAGAGATTGTTGAGAACTAAAATTTTGGTTTTGTAAATTAAAATGTGTAAATTAAATATTATCGTTCTACATATTATTTTTGTAATGCAAGTTATAATTTGTAAATGAAATAAATAATTCTGTACATTTATGTCAATTCATTTGTAAATTAAACAATAAATTGTTCTATACATTTTTATTTACAGTACTTTTTACAACTATTTACATAAGTTACGTTTAAGATTAGAAAAACAAAATACATTTTAAAATTAACAGTACATAAAACAGATGGAAGAAAATGTTTTTGTGTAGTCTTTTATTGAGCTGGGCTGGGAGACCCTGGTGAAGCCTCTGTCAGCGGGACATCATCTGGGATCAGTGCATATTCCACTGTCTGCCAACAGGTTTGCAGTGCTGACTTATTCGACGGCTGCCATGTAGCTAATATGTTTTCAGAAAGAGGGAAGAATAAATTAAATTACCTCACATCCTCAAATCAAACCATAAAATATTTTAACATGCATAACTGTTCAATGAGCTGAACTCTGACTGCAGAACAGCGGCCCTCCAAGACCAACGGTGCCTATCCCTCATCTAGAAGACATATTTATTTAAGACAGTGTATTTTATTTTTAGATTCTTTTTTAAACGATAACTAATAACGAAATCTAATAATCATGTGTAAAAAGTCAGTTTTTCATAAAACCACAATATTTGCCTCTGAGATGAAGTTGAATAAAAATCTGAGGTACTTCACAATTATAGCCTACTCAAATACAGAGTAAATGCATTTCGTTACATTATTAGTAATATTTAGCAACTGTTGACAGCTGCTGTTGAAGAGAACTGAAATTAACATTTATACTGGACTTTAAAGTTATATTCAACTGCCTAAAAACAAAACAACTAAATATGTAGTAAACTATATAAAATCGTATATTGGTAACATATTTAGTCAACATTTTATTTTTATCAGTAGATACATTAGATTACTGGAGTAAATTGAAACACAATACTAGCATTTAAAAGTGTAATCTGGCAATTTCTCTTCAAAAATGTGACGGCGCGGCGCGCAATGAATTCTGGGGTAGGCAAGGCTGCGAAGCATCCATCCAACTATCCTTCATTTCATGGGAAAAGAAGGACGCATTTGCAGGCCGTAGGCGTTTCTCAATGTCAAGGAAGGATCCTCGGAAGCCAGAATTCCGAGGATGCTACGTCATCGACAGCCGTCGAAGGGCTGTTCCAATGTCGAGGATCCTCGGAATTTCAACCAAGGTCTGAGTCCTTCGTTCGAAAAATATGCCATATACAGGAAAGGATGCATACGAGTAGACTTCGCGCACTTAGCGTTCTCAAATCACCCACAATCCTATGCGCGCAGCTTTGCTATCTTGTTCAAAAAATACAAAATATCGGACGTTGGCGGAGTCGGAGCGTTAACGGGGCAATATGCTTTCAAGTGTAACGTTACCAAACATTTGTTATAACCGTAGTAAATATAAGTAAAGTTTAACTTTTGGTGACAGTTGGTGGTGGTTGAGGAGATTCCCCCCTTCTATGTAAAAGCGCTTTGAGTTAGTGCCTAGAAAAGCGCTATATAAATGTAATTAATTATTAGGGGCCAAGCACCGAAGGTGCGAAGGCACCTATTGAAACCGTTCCCGTTCTTATTATTAGGGGCCAAGCACCGAAGGTGCGAAGGCACCTATTGAAACCGTTCCCGTTCCTATTATTATTATTATTCATCTTCTTCTTCTTCTTCTTCCGCCACGAAGTCTATGGCAGCCCATAGAACCGTATGGTAAAAAGTTGTGAAATTTGGCACACTAATAGAGGACAGTCTGTAATGTCACCGTAGCAAATTTGGAGTCTCAAACTCAATCCCTCTAGCGCCACCATCAGTCCAAAATTTGACTCATGTTTATGCTAATAACTTTTGAACCATAAGGGCTAGAAACAAAATTCTTTTTTCCTCTGATTCCTTGGCTCAAGACGATTCGATTGCACCCTATGACGTCATTTTCCGTCATAAAAATTTTCCCGCCATTTTTAATTTTCCGAAAAACCTACTTTTACGAACTCGTCCTAGACGGTTCATCCGATTTGCACGAAAATTGAACCAGATCATCTTCAGACCATGCTGACAAAAAATCTTGCAAATCAAGTTGATTCGTCAAATCATTTGCGATAAACGCGCAAACAAATTTTACGTAGCGGTTGCAAAAACACTCTTAAGGCAATATCTTCGCAACGCTTTATCGTATTCAAACCAAACTTGGTACATGTCATCACAAGCATGACTTGAGGCAACATACAGCGTTTCGGCGCAGCGCCACCTACTGGTCCGGAGATACGAAAAATTGCTATTTTTGCTTATAACTTCTGAACTGTTTGTCCAAAAATCATAAAAGTGGTCTCGTTACATTCAGGACGGCATGCCGAGTCGTCTGATATTCAATTTTACCATATCGGCCATTTTGGCTGTCGGCCATTTTGAATTTTGTCAAAAAATGCTATATTTTACAAATGCATTAGTATATTGTTACTAAACTCGGTATGTGACTTCCTTGCTATGCCCTGAAGGTACTCAAAAAGTTTTAGGGCAGTGCCACCTTGTGGTCAAAAGATATAACAAACTTGACAAAAATGCTAATAACTTTTGAATAAATTAGCCTAGTATATTGAAACTGGTCATAATAGAGTCATTGGCTCATGCCGATTCAATTTTAACCTATGATGTCATTTTCGGTCATGATAATTTCCCCGCCATTTTTAATTTTCCAAAAAACCTACTTTTACGAACTCGTCCTAGACGGTTTGTCCGATTTGCACGAAAATTGAACCAGATCATCTTCAGACCATGCTGACAAAAAATCTTGCAAATCAAGTTGATTTGTCAAATCGTTTTCGATAAACGCGCACACAAATTTTGCGTAGCGGTTGCAAAAACACTCATAAGCCTATATCTCCACAACGCTTTATCGTATTCAAACCAATCTTGGTATATGTCATCACAAGCATGACCTGAAGCAACATGCAGCGTTTCGGCGCAGCGCCACCTACTGGTCCGGAGATACAAAAAATGGCTATTTTTGCTTATAACTTTTGAACTGTTTGTCCAAAAATCATGTCTTCCGCACCATGCTTTGAAGGTACTCAAAATGTTTTGGGGCAGTGCCACCTTGTGGTCAGAGGTTATAACAAAATTTACAAACTTGCTAATAACTTTTGATTAAATTAGCCTAGTTTAATGAAACTGGTCATAATACAGTCATTGGCTCATGCCGAGAACAGAGATACTAATTTTTCCATATTTGGTCAAACATCCTGTCCTCAATGTTCTTATTTGATCAAAACCTACTTTTTCAAACTCATCCTAGACCGTTTGTCCAATTTCCACCAAAATCGAATCGTATCATCTTCAGACTGTGTCAACAAAAAGTTAGGGATTTTGCATCAATAGATGAAACCGTTTTTGTAAACCGCAGCGACGAAGTTGAGCCATTATGCCAAAATGACTCTTGAGGCTGTATCTCTGCAATGCTTTGACATATTGGCATCAAACTTTGCATGTGTCATTGTTCGCTTATTCTGACTGCACCACATCAATTTCGTATCTGTGCCACCTATTGGTCAAAAGTGATAAACCATTAACTTACATTATCAGTGACTCAATATATGATATTTCAGCCATTTTGCCTAATCTTCTTAAACTGTATAATTGTTACAGTTGGTCTGACACTCTCAGACTACAATGCATTTTTCAGCCTTTTGCCTAAAATCATATTAAAATGTGATTAATTGCTCATTGCTGCAGTTGATCTGACACTGCCAGCCATTTTGGCATGTCTTGTCTTCTTCTTTGCGCTTGGCCCCGGTATTGCTGCTTGCAGCTATATTTATTATTCATCTTCTTCTTCTTCTTCTTCTTCCGCCACGAAGTCTATGGCAGCCCATAGAACCGTATGGTAAAAAGTTGTGAAATTTGGCACACTAATAGAGGACAGTCTGAAATGTCACCGTAGCAAATTTGGAGTCTCAAACTCAATCCCTCTAGCGCCACCATCAGTCCAAAATTTGACTCATGTTTATGCTAATAACTTTTGAACCATAAGGACTAGAAACAAAATTCTTTTTTCCACTGATTCCTTGGCTCAAGACGATTCGATTGCACCATATGACGTCATTTTCCGTCATAAAAATTTTCCCGCCATTTTGAATTTTCCGAAAAACCTACTTTTACGAACTCGTCCTAGACGGTTCATCCGATTTGCACGAAAATTGAACCAGATCATCTTCAGACCATGCTGACAAAAAATCTTGCAAATCAAGTTGATTCGTCAAATCATTTGCGATAAACGCGCAAACAAATTTTACGTAGCGGTGGCAAAAACACTCTTAAGGCAATATCTCCGCAACGCTTTATCGTATTCAAACCAAACTTGGTACATGTCATCACAAGCATGACTTGAGGCAACATACAGCGTTTCGGCGCAGCGCCACCTACTGGTCCGGAGATACGAAAAATTGCTATTTTTGCTTATAACTTCTGAACCGTTTGTCCAAAAATCATAAAAGTGGTCTCGTTACATTCAGGACGGCATGCCGAGTCGTCTGATATTCAATTTTACCATATCGGCCATTTTGGCTGTCGGCCATTTTGAATTTTGTCAAAAAATGCTATATTTTACAAATGCATTAGTATATTGTTACTAAACTCGGTATGTGACTTCCTTGCTATGCCCTGAAGGTACTCAAAAAGTTTTAGGGCAGTGCCACCTTGTGGTCAAAAGTTATAACAAACTTGACAAAAATGCTAATAACTTTTGATTTAATTAGCTTAGTATAATGAAACTGGTCATAATACATTCATTGGCTCATGCCGATTCAATTGCATCCTATGACGTCATTTTCGGTCATGATAATTTCCCCGCCATATTTAATTTTCCAAAAAACCTACTTTTGCGAACTCGTCCTAGACGGTTTGTCCGATTTGCACGAAAATTGAACCAGATCATCTTCAGACCATGCTGACAAAAAATCTTGCAAATCAAGTTGATTCGTCAAATCGTTTTTGATAAACGTGCACACAAATTTTACGTAGCGGTTGCAAAAACACTCATAAGGCAATATCTTCACAATGCTTTATCGTGTTCAATCCAAACTTGGTACATGTCATCACAAGCATGACTTGAGGCAACTTGCAGCGTTTCGGCGCAGCACCACCTACTGGTCCGGAGATACAAAAAATGGCTATTTTTGCTTATAACTTTTGAACTGTTTGTCCAAAAATCATAAAAGTTGTCTCGTTAGATTCAGGACGGTATTCAGAGTTGTCTGATATTCAATTTTACCATATCGGCCATTTTGGCTCTCGGCCATTTTGAATTATGTGCTAAAATACTATATTTTACAAACGCATTAGTCCATCGTTACGAAACTTGGTATGTGTCTTCCGCACCATGCTTTGAAGGTACTCAAAAAGTTTTGGGCAGTGCCACCTTGTGGTCAAAGGTTATAACAAAATTTACAAACATGCTAATAACTTTTGATTAAATTAGCCTAGTTTAATGAAACTGGTCATAATACATATATTGGCTCATGCCGAGAATATAGATACTAATTTTGCCATATTTGGTGAAACATCCTGTCCTCAATGTTCTTATTTGATCAAAACCTACTTTTTCAAACTCATCCTAGACCGTTTGTCCAATTTCCACCAAAATTGAATCGTATCATCTTCAGACTGTGTCAACAAAAAGTTAGGGATTTTGTATCAATAGATGAAACTGTTTTTGTAAACCGCAGTGAAGAAGTTGAGCCATGATGCCAAAATGACTCGAGGCTGTATCTCTGCAATGCTTTGACATATTGGCATCAAACTTTGCATGTGTCATTGTTCCCTTATTCTGACCACACCATATCAATTTCGTAACTGTGCCACCTATTGGTCAAAAGTGATAAACCATTAACTTATATTATCAGTGACTCTATATATGATATTTCTAGGGCTGTAATCAACCAAAGAAAATCTTGGTCGACTGAAGTCCTGAAATTTTCGACTAAAAATCGACTAAAAATGACGTTAGGAAAAAAAAAGTTAAATTAATTAGTTGCGCACTGTGCGCAGTACTTGGTAGCCTTGTTGTCTGCATAAATGAATTATAAATAAACATAAAAAACTAGTAGGCTATTTGCAGTATATTAAATCGTTTTTGAGCTGATTATTTTGGACTGAAGTGAGTCTAACACACGAGTCTGTCGGCTCAGACAGCGGTGCATCAAGTGCACCTGCACAATATCATAGCCTATGATTTCCCAAAATATAGTACTATTGTCAACTAGATATCATCACAAGAACTTTTGAGGAATATACAACATAATTTAGACAATTGTTTTTGTCATATGTATTATAATAACTGACAGACAGAATCATTTCAGCCGCTCTGTGCAGCTCAAACATAGGAGCTCAGCTGAGCTCAGCTGAGCGGCTGAGACACGAATAGACTGTTAACTTAAAGCTTTTACTCTTAAACACAAAAGGCACGTCCACTTTAATAAAAAAGGAATATTTATTAAACAAGCCAGATCAAGAGCAGAAAAAACGCTCTCACAATTAAATAAATAATATAAGTTACAGAAAAATAGCCTTCTTCAATCTGTCTCTCTTCTCCAGTGGGTTGGGCTAATCCAAAAGTGAAAACAATGGGGGTGTTCTGAAGACAGACTGTTACCTGTGAAACAGGTGCTCTGAAAACACCCCCATTAGCAATTAGTGCTTTCCACCTGATGAAATGAACGCGGCGCGGCAAAACTGATGAAATGAACGCGGCAAAACGGACAGTACAGATCCACTTTTGCGGCACGACTGAAGCGTGGTGTTGTGACGCTTCCCCTCATGTGTATGTTGATGGGCGTTCCTCAAGTTTACTGCTATGGGCGTGCGTTTGAGCCAGCGGGGAATGAAAAACAAAGGCCCAGCGAGAGACTTCTCTTCGCCAGTTGGTTGGGCTAATCCAAAAGAAGTGAAAACAATGGGGGTGTTCTGAAGGCAGACTGTTACCTGTGAAACAGGGGTGCTCTGAAAACACCCCCATTAGCAATTAGTGCTTTCCTCCTGATCAAATGAACGCGGCGCAGCAAAACTGATGAAATGAACGCGGCAAAAACTAATGAAATGAACGCTGCAAAAAATCGACCAATCAAAATTTTGGTCGAGCCAGAACGTATCGACCAATAATCGACTAATCGACTGGGAGATTACAGCCCTAGATATTTCAGCCATTTTGCCTAATCTTCTTAAACTGTATAATTGTTCATTGTTGCAGTTGGTCTGACACTCTCAGACTACAATGCATTTTTCAGCCTTTTGCTTAAAATCATCTTAAAACGTGATTAATTGCTCATTGCTCCAGTTGATCTGACACTGCCAGCCATTTTGGCATGTCTTGTCTTCTTCTTTGCGCTTGGCCCCGGTATTGCTGCTTGCAGCTATATTTATTCATCTTCTTCTTCTTCTTCCGCCACGAAGTCTATGGCAGCCCATAGAACCGTATGGTAAAAAGTTGTGAAATTTGGCACACTAATAGAGGACAGTCTGAAATGTCACCGTAGCAAATTTGGAGTCTCAAACTCAATCCCTCTAGCGCCACCATCAGTCCAAAATTTGACTCATGTTTATGCTAATAACTTTTGAACCATAAGGGCTAGAAACAAAATTCTTTTTTCCTCTGATTCCTTGGCTCAAGACGATTCCATTGCACCCTATGACGTCATTTTCCGTCATAAAAATTTTCCCGCCATTTTGAATTTTCCGAAAAACCTACTTTTACGAACTCGTCCTAGACGGTTCATCCGATTTGCACGAAAATTGAACCAGATCATCTTCAGACCATGCTGACAAAAAATCTTGCAAATCAAGTTGATTCGTCAAATCATTTGCGATAAACGCGCAAACAAATTTTACGTAGCGGTTGCAAAAACACTCTTAAGGCAATATCTCCGCAACGCTTTATCGTATTCAAACCAAACTTGGTACATGTCATCACAAGCATGACTTGAGGCAACATACAGCGTTTCGGCGCAGCGCCACCTACTGGTCCGGAGATACGAAAAATTGCAATTTTTGCTTATAACTTCTGAACTGTTTGTCCAAAAATCATAAATGTGGTCTCGTTACATTCACGACGGCATGCCGAGTCGTCTGATATTCAATTTTACCATATCGGCCATTTTGGCTGTCGGCCATTTTGAATTTTGTCAAAAAATGCTATATTTTACAAATGCATTAGTATATTGTTACTAAACTCGGTATGTGACTTCCTTGCTATGCCCTGAAGGTACTCAAAAAGTTTTAGGGCAGTGCCACCTTGTGGTCAAAAGATATAACAAACTTGACAAAAATGCTAATAACTTTTGATTAAATTAGCCTAGTATATTGAAACTGGTCATAATAGAGTCATTGGCTCATGCCGATTCAATTGCAACCTATGATGTCATTTTCGGTCATGATAATTTCCCCGCCATTTTTAATTTTCCAAAAAACCTACTTTTACGAACTCGTCCTAGACGGTTTGTCCGATTTGCATGAAAATTGAACCAGATCATCTTCAGACCATGCTGACAAAAAATCTTGCAAATCAAGTTGATTTGTCAAATCGTTTTCGATAAACGCGCACACAAATTTTGCGTAGCGGTTGCAAAAACACTCATAAGCCTCTATCTCCACAACGCTTTATCGTATTCAAACCAATCTTGGTATATGTCATCACAAGCATGACCTGAAGCAACATGCAGCGTTTCGGGGCAGCGCCACCTACTGGTCCGGAGATACAAAAAATGGCTATTTTTGCTTATAACTTTTGAACTGTTTGTCCAAAAATCATGTCTTCCGCACCATGCTTTGAAGGTACTCAAAAAGTTTTGGGGCAGTGCCACCTTGTGGTCAGAGGTTATAACAAAATTTACAAACATGCTAATAACTTTTGATTAAATTAGCCTAGTTTAATGAAACTGGTCATAATACAGTCATTGGCTCATGCCGAGAACAGAGATACTAATTTTTCCATATTTGGTCAAACATCCTGTCCTCAATGTTCTTATTTGATCAAAACCTACTTTTTCAAACTCATCCTAGACCGTTTGTCCAATTTCCACCAAAATCGAATCGTATCATCTTCAGACTGTGTCAACAAAAAGTTAGGGATTTTGCATCAATAGATGAAACCGTTTTTGTAAACCGCAGCGACGAAGTTGAGCCATTATGCCAAAATTACTCTTGAGGCTGTATCTCTGCAATGCTTTGACATATTGGCATCAAACTTTGCATGTGTCATTGTTCCCTTATTCTGACCACACCACATCAATTTCGTATCTGTGCCACCTATTGGTCAAAAGTGATAAACCATTAACTTACATTATCAGTGACTCAATATATGATATTTCAGCCATTTTGCCTAATCTTCTTAAACTGTATAATTGTTAATTGTTGCAGTTGGTCTGACACTCTCAGACTACAATGCATTTTCAGCCTTTTGCTTAAAATCATCTTAAAACGTGATTAATTGCTCATTGCTCCAGTTGATCTGACACTGCCAGCCATTTTGGCATGTCTTGTCTTCTTCTTTGCGCTTGGCCCCGGTATTGCTGCTTGCAGCTATATTTAGGGGCCAAGCACCGAAGGTGCGAAGGCACCTATTGAAACCGTTCCCGTTCTTATTATTATTATTCATCTTCTTCTTCTTCTTCTTCTTCCGCCGCGAAGTCTATGGCAGCCCATAGAACCGTATGGTAAAAAGTTGTGAAATTTGGCACACTAATAGAGGACAGTCTGAAATGTCACCGTAGCAAATTTGGAGTCTCAAACTCAATCCCTCTAGCGCCACCATCAGTCCAAAATTTGACTCATGTTTATGCTTATAACTTTTGAACCATAAGGGCTAGAAACAAAATTATTTTTTCCTCTGATTCCTTGGCTCAAGACGAATCGATTGCACCCTATGACGTCATTTTCCGTCATAAAAATTTCCCCGCCATTTTGAATTTTCCGAAAAACCTACTTTTACGAACTCGTCCTAGACGGTTCATCCGATTTGCACGAAAATTGAACCAGATCATCTTCAGACCATGCTGACAAAAAATCTTGCAAATCAAGTTGATTCGTCAAATAATTTTTGATAAACGCGCAAACAAATTTTACGTAGCGGTTGCAAAAACACACTTAAGGCAATATCTCCGCAACGCTTTATCGTATTCAAACCAAACTTGGTACATGTCATCACAAGCATGACTTGAGGCAACATACAGCGTTTCGGCGCAGCACCACCTACTGGTCCGGAGATACGAAAAATTGCTATTTTTGCTTATAACTTCTGAACTGTTTGTCCAAAAATCATAAAAGTGGTCTCGTTACATTCAGGACGGCATGCCGAGTCGTCTGATATTCAATTTTACCATATCGGCCATTTTGGCTGTCGGCCATTTTGAATTTTGTCAAAAAATGCTATATTTTACAAATGCATTAGTATATTGTTACTAAACTCGGTATGTGACTTCCATGCTATGCCCTGAAGGTACTCAAAAAGTTTTAGGGCAGTGCCACCTTGTGGTCAAAAGATATAACAAACTTGACAAAAATGCTAATAACTTTTGATTAAATTAGCCTAGTATATTGAAACTGGTCATAATAGAGTCATTGGCTCATGCCGATTCAATTGCAACCTATGATGTCATTTTCGGTCATGATAATTTCCCCGCCATTTTTAATTTTCCAAAAAACCTACTTTTGCGAACTCGTCCTAGACGGTTTGTCCGATTTGCACAGAAATTGAACCATATCATCTTCAGACCATGCTGACAAAAAATCTTGCAAATCAAGTTGATTTGTCAAATCGTTTTCGATAAACGCGCACACAAATTTTGCGTAGCGGTTGCAAAAACACTCATAAGCCTATATCTCCACAACGCTTTATCGTATTCAAACCAATCTTGGTAGATGTCATCACAAGCATGACCTGAGGCAAAATGCAGCGTTTAGGCGCAGCGCCACCTACTGGTCCGGAGATACAAAAAATGGCTATTTTTGCTTATAACTTTTGAACTGTTTGTCCAAAAATCATGTCTTCCGCACCATGCTTTGAAGGTACTCAAAACGTTTTGGGGCAGTGCCACCTTGTGGTCAGAGGTTATAACAAAATTTACAAACATGCTAATAACTTTTGATTAAATTAGCCTAGTTTAATGAAACTGGTCATAATACAGTCAATGGCTCATGCCGAGAACAGAGATACTAATTTTTCCATATTTGGTCAAACATCCTGTCCTCAATGTTCTTATTTGATCAAAACCTACTTTTTCAAACTCATCCTAGACCGTTTGTCCAATTTCCACCAAAATCGAATCGTATCATCTTCAGACTATGTCAACAAAAAGTTAGGGATTTTGCATCAATAGATGAAACCGTTTTTGTAAACCGCAACGACGAAGTTGAGCCATTATGCCAAAATGACTCTTGAGGCTGTATCTCTGCAATGCTTTGACATATTGGCATCAAACTTTGCATGTGTCATTGTTACCTTATTCTGACCACACCACATCAATTTCGTATCTGTGCCACCTATTGGTCAAAAGTGATAAACCATTAACTTACATTATCAGTGACTCAATATATGATATTTCAGCCATTTTGCCTAATCTTCTTAAACTGTATAATTGTTAATTGTTGCAGTTGGTCTGACACTCTCAGACTACAATGCATTTTCAGCCTTTTGCTTAAAATCATCTTAAAACGTGATTAATTGCTCATTGCTCCAGTTGATCTGACACTGCCAGCCATTTTGGCATGTCTTGTCTTCTTCTTTGCGCTTGGCCCCGGTATTGCTGCTTGCAGCTATATTTAGGGGCCAAGCACCGAAGGTGCGAAGGCACCTATTGAAACCGTTCCCGTTCCTATTATTATTATTATTCATCTTCTTCTTCTTCTTCTTCTTCTTCTTCTTCCGCCACGAAGTCTATGGCAGCCCATAGAACCGTATGGTAAAAAGTTATGAAATTTGGCACACTTATAGAGGACGGTCTGAAGTGTCTCCATAGCAAATTTGGAGTCTCTAATTCAATCCCTCTAGCGCCACCATCAGTCCAAAATTGGACTCATGTTTATGTTAATAACTTTTGAACCATAAGGGCTAGAAACAAAATTCTTTTTTCCTCTGATTCCTTGGCTCAAGACAATTCGATTGCACCCTATGACGTCATTTTCCGCCATGATAATTTTCCCGCCATTTTTAATTAACCGAAAAACCTACTTTTGCGAACTCGTCCTAGACGGTTCATCCGATTTGTACAAAAATTGAACCAGATTATCTTCAGACCATGCTGACAAAAAATCTTGCAAATCAAGTTGATTCGTCAAATCGTTTTTGATAAACGCGCACACAAATTTTACGTAGCGGTTGCAAAAACCCACTTAAGGCAATATCTCCGAAACGCTTTATCGTATTCAAACCAAACTTGGTACATGTCATCACAATCATGACTTGAGGCAACATACAGCGTTTCGGCGCAGCGCCACCTACTGGTCCGGAGATACAAAAAATGGCTGTTTTTGCTTATAACTTCTGAACCGTTTGTCCAAAAATCATAAAAGTGGTCTCGTTATATTCAGGACGACATGCCGAGTTGTCTGATATTCAATTTTACCATATCGGCCATTTTGGCTGTCGGCCATTTTGAATTATGTGCTAAAATGCTATATTTTACAAATGCATTAGTGTATTGTTACTAAACTTGGTATGTGTCTTCCACTCCATGCCCTGAAGGTACTCAACAAGTTTTGGGGCAGTGCCACCTTGTGGTCAAAAGTTATAACAAACTTGACAAAAATGCTAATAACTTTTGATTTAATTAGCTTAGTATAATGACACTGGTCATAATACATTAATTGGCTCATGCCGATTCAATTGCACCCTATGACGTCATTTTCGGTCATGATAATTTCCCCGCCATATTTAATTTTCCAAAAAACCTACTTTTGCGAACTCGTCCTAGACGGTTTGTCAGATTTGCACGAAAATTGAACCAGATCATCTTCAGACCATGCTGACAAAAAATCTTGCAAATCAAGTTGATTCGTCAAATCATTTGCGATAAACGCACAAACAAATTTTACGTAGCGGTTGCAAAAACACTCATAAGACTATATCTCCGCAACGCTTTATCGTATTCAAACCAAACTTGGTACATGTCATCACAAGCATGACTTGAGGCAACATACAGCGTTTCGGCGCAGCGCCACCTACTGGTCCGGAGATACGAAAAATTCCTATTTTTGCTTATAACTTCTGAACTGTTTGTCCAAAAATCATAAAAGTGGTCTCGTTACATTCAGGACGGCATGCCGAGTCGTCTGATATTCAATTTTACCATGTCGGCCATTTTGGCTGTCGGCCATTTTGAATTTGGTCAAAAAATGCTATATTTTACAAATGCATTAGTATATTGTTACTAAACTCGGTATGTGACTTCCTTGCTATGCCCTGAAGGTACTCAAAAAGTTTTAGGGCAGTGCCACCTTGTGGTCAAAAGATATAACAAACTTGACAAAAATGCTAATAACTTTTGATTAAATTAGCCTAGTATATTGAAACTGGTCATAATAGAGTCATTGGCTCATGCCGATTCAATTGCAACCTATGATGTCATTTTCGGTCATGATAATTTCCCCGCCATTTTTAATTTTCCAAAAAACCTACTTTTACGAACTCGTCCTAGACGGTTTGTCCGATTTGCACGAAAATTGAACCAGATCATCTTCAGACCATGCTGACAAAAAATCTTGCAAATCAAGTTGATTTGTCAAATCGTTTTCGATAAACGCGCACACAAATTTTGCGTAGCGGTTGCAAAAACACTCATAAGCCTATATCTCCACAACGCTTTATCGTATTCAAACCAATCTTGGTATATGTCATCACAATCATGACCTGAAGCAACATGCAGCGTTTCGGCGCAGTGCCACCTACTGGTCCGGAGATACAAAAAATTGCTATTTTTGCTTATAACTTTTGAACTGTTTGTCCAAAAATCATGTCTTCCGCACCATGCTTTGAAGGTAATCAAAACGTTTTGGGGCAGTGCCACCTTGTGGTCAGAGGTTATAACAAAATTTACAAACATGCTAATAACTTTTGATTAAATTAGCCTAGTTTAATGAAACTGGTCATAATACAGTCATTGGCTCATGCCGAGAACAGAGATACTCATTTTTCCATATTTGGTCAAACATCCTGTCCTCAATGTTCTTATTTGATCAAAACCTACTTTTTCAAACTCATCCTAGACCGTTTGTCCAATTTCCACCAAAATCGAATCGTATCATCTTCAGACTGTGTCAACAAAAAAAAAGGGATTTTGCATCAATAGATGAAACCGTTTTTGTAAACCGCAGTGACGAAGTTGAGCCATTATGCCAAAATTACTCTTGAGGCTGTATCTCTGCAATGCTTTGACATATTGGCATCAAACTTTGCATGTGTCATTGTTCCCTTATTCTGACTACACCACATCAATTTCGTATCTGTGCCACCTATTGGTCAAAAGTGATAAACCATTAACTTACATTATCAGTGACTCAATATATATTTCAGCCATTTTGCCTAATCTTCGTAAACTGTATAATTGTTAATTGTTGCAGTTGGTCTGACACTCTCAGACTACAATGCATTTTCAGCCTTTTGCTTAAAATCATCTTAAAACGTGATTAATTGCTCATTGCTCCAGTTGATCTGACACTGCCAGCCATTTTGGCATGTCTTGTCTTCTTCTTTGCGCTTGGCCCCGGTATTGCTGCTTGCAGCTATATTTATTATTCATCTTCTTCTTCTTCTTCCGCCACGAAGTCTATGGCAGCCCATAGAACCGTATGGTAAAAAGTTGTGAAATTTGGCACACTAATAGAGGACAGTCTGAAATGTCACCGTAGCAAATTTGGAGTCTCAAACTCAATCCCTCTAGCGCCACCATCAGTCCAAAATTTGACTCATGTTTATGCTAATAACTTTTGAACCATAAGGGCTAGAAACAAAATTCTTTTTTCCTCTGATTCCTTGGCTCAAGACGATTCGATTGCACCCTATGACGTCATTTTCCGTCATAAAAATTTTCCCGCCATTTTGAATTTTCCGAAAAACCTACTTTTACGAACTCGTCCTAGACGGTTCATCCGATTTGCACGAAAATTGAACCAGATCATCTTCAGACCATGCTGACAAAAAATCTTGCAAATCAAGTTGATTCGTCAAATCATTTGCGATAAACGCGCAAACAAATTTTACGTAGCGGTTGCAAAAACACTCTTAAGGCAATATCTCCGCAACGCTTTATCGTATTCAAACCAAACTTGGTACATGTCATCACAAGCATGACTTGAGGCAACATACAGCGTTTCGGCGCAGCGCCACCTAATGGTCCGGAGATACGAAAAATTGCAATTTTTGCTTATAACTTCTGAACTGTTTGTCCAAAAATCATAAAAGTGGTCTCGTTACATTCAGGACGGCATGCCGAGTCGTCTGATATTCAATTTTACCATATCGGCCATTTTGGCTGTCGGCCATTTTGAATTTTGTCAAAAAATGCTATATTTTACAAATGCATTAGTATATTGTTACTAAACTCGGTATGTGACTTCCTTGCTATGCCCTGAAGGTACTCAAAAAGTTTTAGGGCAGTGCCACCTTGTGGTCAAAAGATATAACAAACTTGACAAAAATGCTAATAACTTTTGATTAAATTAGCCTAATATATTGAAACTGGTCATAATAGAGTCATTGGCTCATGCCGATTCAATTGCACCCTATGATGTCATTTTCGGTCATGATAATTTCCCCTCCATTTTTAATTTTCCAAAAAACCTACTTTTGCGAACTCGTCCTAGACGGTTTGTCCGATTTGCACGAAAATTAAACCAGATCATCTTCAGACCATGCTGACAAAAAATCTTGCAAATCAAGTTGATTTGTCAAATCGTTTTCGATAAACGCGCACACAAATTTTGCGTAGCGCTTGCAAAAACACTCATAAGCCTATATCTCCACAACGCTTTATCGTATTCAAACCAAACTTGGTACATGTCATCACAAGCATGACTTGAGGCAACATACAGCGTTTCGGCGCAGCGCCACCTACTGGTCCGGAGATACGAAAAATTGCTATTTTTGCTTATAACTTCTGAACTGTTTGTCCAAAAATCATAAAAGTGGTCTCGTTACATTCAGGACGGCATGCCGAGTCGTCTGATATTCAATTTTACCATATCGGCCATTTTGGCTGTCGGCCATTTTGAATTTTGTCAAAAAATGCTATATTTTACAAATGCATTAGTATTAGGGCTGTAATCTCCCAGTCGATTAGTCGATTATTGGTCGATACGTTCTGGCTCGACCAAAATTTTGATTGGTCGATTTTTTGCAGCGTTCATTTAATTAGTTTTTGCCGCGTTCATTTAATCCGTTTTGCTGCGCCGCGTTCATTTAATCAGGTGGAAAGCACTAATTGCTAATGGGGGTGTTTTCAGCGCATCCCTGTTTCACAGGTATCAGTCTGCCTTCAGAACACCCCCATTGTTTTCACTTCTTTTGGATTAGCCCAACCAACTGGCGAAGAGAAGTCTCTCGCCGGTCCTTTTTTTTCATTCCCCGCTGGCTCAAACGCACACCCATAGCGGTAAACTTGAGGAACGCCCATCAACATACACATGAGGGGAAGCGTCACAACACCACGCTTCAGTCGTGCCGCAAAAGTGGATCTGTACTGTCCGTTTTGCCGCGTTCATTTCATCAGTTTTGCCGCGTTCATTTCATCAGTTTTGCCGCGCCGCGTTCATTTCATCAGGTGGAAAGCACTAATTGCTAATGGGGGTGTTTTCAGAGCACCCCTGTTTCACAGGTAACAGACTGTCTTCAAAACACCCCCATTGTTTTCACTTTTGGATTAGCCCAACCCACTGGAGAAGAGAGACAGATAGAAGAAGGCTAGTTTTCTGTAACTTATATTATTTATTTAATTGTGAGAGCGTTTTTTCTGCTCTTGATCTGGCTTGTTTAATAAATATTCATTTTTTATTAAAGTGGACGTGCCTTTTGTGTTTAAGAGTAAAAGCTTTAAGTTAATAGTCTATTCGTGTCTCAGCCGCGAAGCTGAGCTCCTAACGTTCGAGCTGCACAGAGCGGCTGAAATTATACTGTCTGTCAGTTATTATAATACATATGACAAAAACAATTGTCTAAATTATGTTGCATATTCCTCAAAAGTTCTTGTGATGATATCGAGTTGACAATAGTACTATATTTTGGGAAATCATAGGCTATGATATTGTGCTGGTGCACGTGATGCAACGCTGTCAGAGCCGACAGACTCGTGTGTCAGACTCATTTCAGTGCAAAATAATCAGCTCAAAAACTATTTAATATACTGCAAATAGCCTACTAGTTTTTTATGTTTATTCATAATTAATTTATGCAGACAACAAGGCTACCAAGTACTGCGCACAGTGCGCAGCTAATTAATTTAACTTTTTTTTTCCTAACGTCATTTTTAGTCGAAAATTTCAGGACTTCAGTCGACCAAGATTTTCTTTGGTTGATTACAGCCCTAATTAGTATATTGTTACTAAACTCGGTATGTGACTTCCTTGCTATGCCCTGAAGGTACTCAAAAAGTTTTAGGGCAGTGCCACCTTGTGGTCAAAAGATATAACAAACTTGACAAAAATGCTAATAACTTTTGATTAAATTAGCCTAATATATTGAAACTGGTCATAATAGAGTCATTGGCTCATGCCGATTCAATTGCACCCTATGATGTCATTTTCGGTCATGATAATTTCCCCTCCATTTTTAATTTTCCAAAAAACCTACTTTTGCGAACTCGTCCTAGACGGTTTGTCCGATTTGCACGAAAATTAAACCAGATCATCTTCAGACCATGCTGACAAAAAATCTTGCAAATCAAGTTGATTTGTCAAATCGTTTTCGATAAACGCGCACACAAATTTTGCGTAGCGCTTGCAAAAACACTCATAAGCCTATATCTCCACAACGCTTTATCGTATTCAAACCAAACTTGGTACATGTCATCACAAGCATGACTTGAGGCAACATACAGCGTTTCGGCGCAGCGCCACCTACTGGTCCGGAGATACGAAAAAATGCTATTTTTGCTTATAACTTCTGAACTGTTTGTCCAAAAATCATAAAAGTGGTCTCGTTACATTCAGGACGGCATGCCGAGTCGTCTGATATTCAATTTTACCATATCGGCCATTTTGGCTGTCGGCCATTTTGAATTTTGTCAAAAAATGCTATATTTTACAAATGCATTAGTATATTGTTACTAAACTCGGTATGTGACTTCCTTGCTATGCCCTGAAGGTACTCAAAAAGTTTTAGGGCAGTGCCACCTTGTGGTCAAAAGATATAACAAACTTGACAAAAATGCTAATAACTTTTGATTAAATTAGCCTAGTATATTGAAACTGGTCATAATAGAGTCATTGGCTCATGCCGATTCAATTGCACCCTATGATGTCATTTTCGGTCATGATAATTTCCCCTCCATTTTTAATTTTCCAAAAAACCTACTTTTGCGAACTCGTCCTAGACGGTTTGTCCGATTTGCACAGAAATTGAACCATATCATCTTCAGACCATGCTGACAAAAAATCTTGCAAATCAAGTTGATTTGTCAAATCGTTTTTGATAAACGCGCACACAAATTTTGCGTAGCGGTTGCAAAAACACTCATAAGCCTATATCTCCACAACGCTTTATCGTATTCAAACCAATCTTGGTATATGTCATCACAAGCATGACCTGAGGCAACATGCAGCGTTTCGGCGCAGCGCCACCTACTGGTCCGGAGATACAAAAAATTGCTATTTTTGCTTATAACTTTTGAACTGTTTGTCCAAAATTCATGTCTTTCCGCACCATGCTTTGAAGGTACTCAAAAAGTTTGGGGGCAGTGCCACCTTGTGGTCAGAGGTTATAACAAAATTTACAAACATGCTAATAACTTTTGATTAAATTAGCCTAGTTTAATGAAACTGGTCATAATACAGTCATTGGCTCATGCCGAGAACAGAGATACTAATTTTTCCATATTTGGTCAAACATCCTGTCCTCAATGTTCTTATTTGATCAAAACCTACTTTTTCAAACTCATCCTAGACCGTTTGTCCAATTTCCACCAAAATCGAATCGTATCATCTTCAGACAGTGTCAACAAAAAGTTAGGGATTTTGCATCAATAGATGAAACCGTTTTTGTAAACCGCAGCGACGAAGTTGAGCCATCATGCCAAAATTACTCTTGAGGCTGTATCTCTGCAATGCTTATACATATTGGCATCAAACTTTGCATGTGTCATTGTTCCCTTATTCTGACCACACCACATCAATTTCGTATCTGTGCCACCTATTGGTCAAAAGTGATAAACCATTAACTTACATTATCAGTGACTCAATATATGATATTTCAGCCATTTTGCCTAATCTTCTTAAACTGTATAATTGTTAATTGTTGCAGTTGGTCTGACACTCTCAGACTACAATGCATTTTCAGCCTTTTGCTTAAAATCATCTTAAAACGTGATTAATTGCTCATTGCTCCAGTTGATCTGACACTGCCAGCCATTTTGGCATGTCTTGTCTTCTTCTTTGCGCTTGGCCCCGGTATTGCTGCTTGCAGCTATATTTATTATTATTATTATTATTATTATTATTAACTTTTAAATGCCAGTACAAATTACAACCGTATTGATATTATACAAATGACGTTATTGATGGCTAACGGACCTTTTCACTGACGTAATGTGGCTGACGCGCACTTGCAAGCCTGTTCCATTTACATGTTCTCCGAATGCTAAAGAGGAGTCTCGCCTAGCCTCTGAAGGAAGTGACTTGGAAGGATTAGTCCTACAGAGGAAGGATCCTTGACATTGAGAAACACCTCGTATTTTGAAGGATCCTTCGAAGGACCTACGAATTGGGACAGCCTTCGTCGCGCCGCGGTGACGCAATCCGCTATACCTTCCACTGTAAACGAGTCTCGGTGCGTCCTTTGGAGGCCGCGTCGGCCGCGCACTTCAAAGGACACGGCCTTCAAAGGATGCAGCCCTTGAATTGGGACACAGCTACTGACTCGGTACTTCCGCCTGCGTCTAGCGTGACCCTTTAAACGTAATTGTGTATTACGTGACGTCACGAGCGTGCATAACTGAACAGAGCTCGGCGAGCATTTGTGCTTATAAAACTTAAACTATATTTATTTAAAAAAAATACAGATCGTTTCGCTAGATAAGACCCTTATTGATCGTCTGATACCGTTTGATGTGGTTTGATGCGGCCCTTTTGAAGCTGTACTGAACCTCTCATTTGGACATCGAGTCTATTGACTTCCATTTTATGGAGAAATATCCTGAAATCTTTTCATCAAAAATCTTCATTTCTTTTCGACTGAAGACAGAAAGACATAGATATCTTGGATGACAAGGGGGTGAGTAAATTATAAGCAAAAGTTTATTTGAAAGTGAACTAATCCTTTAAAGAGCGATCTCAGCTGTTAAATAACCAATAGTCCTATAAGATAAAATAATATCAGATTTGTCATGTTTTAAGTAAACACAAAAAACAAAGATGAAAAATAAACTTAAGTAAGAAACGTACTTTTTGCTATGGTTAAATAAATGTTCAGTAGGCTAATATCTTCCAAAGATTTTTTAATTTTGGCGCTATTTTTTTCTCTAAATAATATTGATATGACAACTAGTAAATGCACTAAGTTTCGCCATCCTGGCATGTAAGGAAAGTGTTATGGGTGCGTCTCAATCAGCTCCCTAGTTCAGTAGTCAGGGCACTGATCAGGACATAAGTCAATGAGCTGGCTCCCTGATCAGTGCCCTGAACTAGGGAGCTGATTGAGACGCACCCCATGTGTGTTACAGCTAACCCCGCGTTAGGTTGTGCCCCGCGCTCCCCTAATATTAACAAATACCGCCCTGCATAAGGCCACTCGTAGATCACGTTAATACATAAAACACGTGTTTTAGATTGAGCCTGATTTGTGAAAACGTTCACAATCACATTTGATCAGTTTCAGTGTTGGTAGAGAGAGAATTTTCTTGTGGTGCCCTATGCGCAGCGCGTAATGGGAGCGGCGGCACTGGTTCCATGTTGTTTTGATCCGTTTGATTCTGCCTGCTGTCAATTTACCCAAGAATATTTTGACACTCCAGTTTGCCAGTTGGCAGAAAACACAGCGTATTACAGCCATGGAAGCCAGAAAGCAAACTGGGTCACAGATTGCAGATTCTATCCAACCTAAAAAGCCTTGGCATCCATCTAAAAATCTCTAGGACCGCGTCACCTGAATTCACAAATCTTGAATCACATGCAATATTAGATAAACCCGGAAGTTCTGCCTGAATTTAAAACTGCAAACTGGGGACAATCATTTCATCTTTATTGTCAACTGAATTTATTTGTAAAAAAGTGAATTTAATTTAATTTGTTCCTTTCAGACCTGATGAAAGAGAAAAGTGAGGTGGAAAGTGAAGAACTGAGTGAAATGGAAAGTGAAGAACTGAGTGAAGGGGAAATTGAAGAACTGAGTGAAGAGGAAAGTGAAGAACTGAGTGAAGTGGAAAGTGAAGAACTGAGTGAAGAGGAAGAACATTCGAAATCTCAGAAAGTCACAACTAGAGATAAATCTTCTAGTTGCTCAAAGACTAAAAAGAATGTTTCACAAAAAAGATCTCCAAGAACGAAGGCTAAAAGGTCATCGTGCACCTGTCGTCTGTGTGGAAAGAGTTTCACATGTAAAGGAAGCCTTAAGGATCATACCAGGATCCACACTGGAGAAAGACCTTTCACATGCAGTTACTGTGGAATAGGGTTTAAACAAAGCGGAAGTCTTACAGAACACATACGAATTCACACTGGAGAGAAGCCTTTCACATGCAATCAATGTGGGAAGAGTTACAGACAGAAAGGAAGCCTTGGGATGCACATGAAAACTCATGCTGAAAAGAAGCCTTTTACATGCACGCAGTGTGGGAAATGTTTTACACTGAAACAAAACTTGAATATTCACTTAAAATCTCACTCCAGCGAGAAGCCTTTCATCTGTCCTCAGTGTGGAAAAGCTTTTAGTCAGGCACCACTCCTGAAAGTCCACGAGAGCATTCACAGCGAAGTGAAGCCGTATCACTGCGCTCCATGTGGAAAGAGTTTCACCCAAATGACTGCTCTTAAGAGACATTTAAAATCATTCATGCATAATAAATACAGGTGCCTAGAAAAATTCATGATCCAACCCTCAGGTCATGGGTTGCCAAACGTGTCCCAAAAGAGCAATATAGTGGGGTCATTTACTAAAACGCATTACCTGCCGTGAGAAAGGCAGTACAGGGGACATGAATGTATTAATTCTGAATATAAACAAATAATTAAAACATGTCTGGTACTGTGAAGGGATGCTTTTCTTTAATCATCAGGTGTAAAAACACTGTTAAATGAATTAAATGATGTGTGTATGGTACCATTCAAAAACATGTCTGTTCATTATTTCCACACCTTTAATAGATTAATGTCCTCAATCAAACATGTTTGCACTGAGAATATTTGCTTGTAATGATATTAGGAGTCTAAAAGAGTATGCTATGATGCTGTAAAAGAAAACCAGTCAAAACCAAAAATGTGTACATTTATATGCCTTTGTTATAGTTTTTTTTACAAATGACAACAATTTATGAAACAATTCACTTTTCTCACAACTATTAACACAATCTGATGATAACTACACCCCAACTCAGACTTCCATATTTCAGTCAAAAACATATTCTCTTCTAAAATATTGTAGACACAAATATGGTCATATTTAAATATTCACTCCTCTTGAGCACAAGCGGCAGTCATCAGTGTCCGAGCATCTAAGCCTAAATTTTTGTTCTTCCATCATATTTTTTTTATATTTTTTAAAATAAAATACTTTACTCATATTTTGATGATTTAAGTGAACCTGTAATGTCATTACAGTTTTTCACAATCGCTATGATAATTTTTTCAATACTTTTAACACATTTCCTAAACTCTTAACACACCAACACACCTACATCACACAATTGCCAAAACAATTAATTTCATGCTCAAAATCACAAATTGTAAACTAAACTCCAAAACTAATTTTCAAAATACAATAATTCACTAACACAATACACATGTCTACCAAAACCCTAACACATGTTCTCTTCCAACAGGAACATTTGGTCAATCATAGCACAATGTCATAAAAACACAAACATCAGATGGTATTACAGAAACTGCATTATTTTATGTGTCAGGTCTGCCCTTACACAATAGACAGTATATTTTATTGATCATAGATCAATGTGTGTCTTTTGAAGCCTCTCCACATTTTTGTTTTGTTAGGTTTAGGAAAGGCATGCATTTTGTTTCTTTTGCTGCAGAAATTCAATACAAAAAATAAATGACCCATCTCAGAGTATCTTTATAGAATGCCCTTCAGTTTTATTTCATTATCAGCAATCACCATGTTGACAATAGCAAGTTCCCGTTCTTCATTTAGGAGCTTTCCTCTGCCCCCTGAGGGAGGTAGACATTGAATCCATAGATAGACAAAATACAGTTTCATATTAGGGACCAGAGGCATACAGTCACTGTAATACATGGTAAAATGATTTACACTTTGCAGTAGGAGAAGCCCTTATACAATATCGTACCTGTTGGTTTCTTGAAAAATCTGGATAATGGATGTCACTGTGTCCCGGCTGAGATTTGGCTGTACTCATTCACCAGTCCCTCTGATAGATTGGGGTTTATGACATGGTCTGATGATAGTAGCTCTTATTTCATCAGTTACACTAATTCTGGCCTTCTTTGAGCGCCACCATGCATTCTAACTCCTCAATACCTTGCCCTTGTCCAGGTATTCCTCTCCCTTGCCCTTGTCCAAATCATCTCCCTTGCCCTGGTACTCATCTTCCTCTCCCTCATGCAGCCATTTTTCTTACTTTCTTTGTGTTGTTCTATATTGTTCCTTTTTCACACAAGAGCAGCCCAGATATGTCATATTTTACTGTATACCATATGATCATGTGATTGAAAGAACATCAACACCTGAACAATTCCTAGATGGGAATCAGCTGTGATTTATATATTTGCATAACTTCAATCAGCTGTTTATCAGTACCAATGGAATAAAATACAGGGGATATATTTGTGTTTCAATCACAATATAAACAGCAGTTCCCTTTTACTTTACAGGGAGTGCAGAATTATTAGGCACGTTGATTTTCTGATCATATTTTTTTCCAGGCACATTTGACCAATTCCAAACCACAGTAATCCTAATAACTACTACTGATTTAGTATTTAATAATGTATAAGTGATATATAATTGTTCATGAAGGCTGGAAATGAAAATCACCTTATATTCAGGTGTGCAGAATTATTAGGCATGTTTTCTTGTACAGATAAATTGAGCCAAAAAAGAGATTTAACTCAGACTGAAAAGTCAAAAAGTATTAAATGCCCATGAGAAGGATGCAATACTAATGCAATACTAGACATTGCAGTTAAGGCATGACCATTGGACAGTGAAATGCTCGTTGGGTCAGCAGGGTCAGACAAAAACAGGTGGTGAAGAAAAGACACCTGTTAACTGCAAAAGAATTAAGAATTAAGGTGAATAATTAAGGGTGAAACCATCAGGAACCCTTTAGTCTCTAGTCTCCTACCTGGAGTCTCCAGGGAGGGAACACATGGAACGAATCACCGCTCCACATTTTGATTGACAGCCGTCACAACCTATTAGTGACCCTGTTTACTCCTTTCTTTTCAACCATTGGATATGGTTCTCTCTCTCTCTCTCTCTCTCTCTCTCTCTCTCTCTCTCTCTCTCTCTCACACACACACACACACACACACACGTGCTCGCGCGCACACACATACTAGTCTTGGTTTCCTCCCCCATTCGCTCAGAGAACTAAAGGAGACCCGCCCGGACAGTGTCCATTCATCAGAGCTTCAGTTCTTCAATATAGATCAGATCATCCTGACCATCACACTGGAGAAGAAGCGGTTGGTCGCAGAACGAGTCCAGGAGCAACAGCCGACTCTCCTGCTGAGATGATGGAGTTTATTAAAGAGGAGCGGGAAGAAGACATGTGGGGTCCGGAGCCACAAACTGTGAAAGGTCAAGAGACCGACGAACAAAGAGGTTGCTGATCTTTCTTGACTCTTCCGTAGTTAAAGTTACTGTAACTGCGATCATAACTGTGCCACTGTCGATAGTAGAGCATAGCCTATCGTTATCTAAAAACGAGATCTGTTGTCACGTGCGACTTAAATAACTTTTGCTTTCACCGTTTTTGGAGACAAAATGACACTCAACAGATTATATGCACTGTAACCATCGCAAGACCACTGTACATGTTTTTAAAATGCCTACATACCGAGTAGGCCTATCATGCAATATACGTTGTATGCTTAACTGCATAGAATCGTTTTGATAGGCTAATATATTAACAAATACCGCCCTGCATATAACCCTACTTGAATATTTGCGTGACTGTGATAGTTTGCGGGTTGATATTCAGATTTATTTTGATTCTCGGTCCGAGATGTTTCTTCATGTTTAACGTCTATATAACACTTAGGCTATCGCGTTAATACATAAAACACTTGTTTTAGATCAGGGGTTTTCAAACTTTATCATGGCAAGGAACCCAAATATGATGAAACTTTTATGAGGGACCCCTTCTTAAAACCCATCTATATATTTGTATGAATGAAAAAACATAGAGATAAATAGTAAGTGTGGCATTATAAATACAACATATTTTTTCCTAACTTAAACTGGCTATACTTAATGTTGGATGTATAAACTTGAAGAATAAATTTTTTCAATTAAAACTTTTAAAAACTTTTTTTCAATTAAAACTAAGCAACTTTCACACTAAATGTATGTAAGCAGCTTACATACTGCGTTATGAATACTGCCTTACAACCCCATTGAGCAAGATAAAGGGGTCTATAGTGAGATACACTCACTAGAAAGATACAAAGCAAACACACAATTCTGGAAAGTATGTTTACGGCAAGAAAGGAGAGAAACGTTTAGAATTGAAACAGGTAGAATGTTCGGTAGACTTTATCCATTTTTGCTTTGTCTTTGTATTCACTGAAATTTTTCTGGGGACCCATTAGAACCTTCTGGAGGATCCCGCAGTTTGAAAACACCTGTTTTAGATTGAGCCTGATTTGTGAAAACTTTCACAATCACACTTGATCAGTTTCAGGCTTTCAGGGTTTCTCTGTTTTTCTTGTGTAGGCTAATAATTAAATACAGGCTATGCCAATAATAATCCAATCCATTAGATAAATCAGTTTATGGGCCTACGTTTAAAAAATATCATCTAGTCGGGACATATAGGCTCACATATATGGGATCATTTTAGAATCAAAATGATTAATAAATGCATGCTCAATTATCCATGAACTTGATAAATGTTGCAGATATGTTTTACTATCCACAAACAAATGCCTTTCAACTAGTGTATCAAAATTTGCGCATGCATGTTGTGCATGCATGTTTTTGTGTTTATTAAAAATGAGACAAATCTTTTATTATTGTGATCTTTATGTGATCTGTTATTTTACAGGGGCGATTCTAGGATTTTCATTTTAGGGGGGCTTAGCCCCCAGTGAGGGTAGGAAACAAACGGTAACACTTTAGTTTAGGGTCCAATTCTCAATATTAACTAGTAGCTTGTTAGCATGCATATTAGCCTACTAGGATATTGGCTGTTTATTATTACTTATACAGGCAAATATTAATGCCTTATTCTGCATGACCATATTGTACATCCCTTAATCGTACCCAGGAATGTAGGGTTTTTATAATGAAATGAGATCCCATGTGGGAGGTAGTTAGGGGGGTTTGGGGGCATGCTCCCCCAAGAAAATTTTGATTTCTATGATCTACATATGTGCATTTTAAGATGTTCTGAAGGCCCAACAAATTTGATAACAATAGCTTGAAAACCATGTCAGTGGGCAGTAGATTATTTGTTTTTCTTCTTATCCCTGCAACTCTCTTTTTCTCTGCTTTTATTTTGCCCTGTCTCTTCCCATAAAGCTGAGCTTTGACTGATAATTGTTTTTTCATTTTCATCAGTGAAGAAAGTAAACATGATATGTTTTATGAATCATTTTCATAGACACGTTAATTTATTGAAGGCTACTAGGAAAGCTAGGTTAGTTTATTAAATTAATTCTCAATATGCATTGTATACATTTAATGCATTAATGTAGGCTAATAGATTTTTTTTTTAAATCACAGAAAATACCTTCTATAACGTCCTATGTGCCGCGAGATGTCATGAAAGAAATTTATTTTACATCGTCTCCCGCCTCAGGCTGACATGCAACACAAGCGTTGCACTTCTGACGAAGAGATATCACGATACGCATGTGCAGAACAGCAACGAGAATAAGAAAATTAAATAAAAAAAACTTGAATCAAAGTCTTTATGTAATCGACATGCCCTGCATTTCTTATTGTCATTTTTCTTTTAAAAAGGAAAAATTACATTTTCAATAAATTTTGATAACATGATAGTTGATAGTTTTAGGGGGGCTGGCATGACAGACAGGGGGCTAAAGTCCCCCTAAAAAGGATCTAGAACCGCCCCTATTTAACAGTTGATATAGTTTTTTAATGCTGATCTAACCAGCAAAAGGGACGAGCTGGGTTTAATTAAAGGTGGGGTGCGTTACAATGTGCCCCTATTAGAACTACGCTATTATATTCTATACTTTTATGAATTCCATTGAGAAACCATAAGAAAAAGTGAATTATGACTGAGAGTCAGTGTTATTAAGTTATTAACTATTATCATGTTTTTAACTATGCTGTAGCCTATAGCTGTGTTTTTTGGTGTGTTTGTTGCAAACTTAAACATTCGTTTATTTTTAATGTTTAAAAAATGCCATTGTTTTATTTAAAAAAGTTAATAATTGTGTTTTATTGACAACATATTTTTGTTTGTCTTGTATTTATTTTTTTGATTAGATCAGATAACATTTTAAGCTGTCATTTGGTCAATGTACCCCACCTATGGGGCACGTTGTCACATTTCACTTCATTCTTCAAGAAAAAAAGTATACACTGTATTAATGAAACAAAACCATATAATTGTACTAGACGTGTGCAATTAATGTGGGGGTGGGGGTATTCTGAACCCCAAGTGGATTTACACAAACTGAGAAGGTCAAAAAGCGTTAGGTTGTGCCCTGCTCTCCCCTATTCTGTGAAATCTTTCTCAGTACAGTTTTGGTCTGTTAACCCATTTTTTGTGTCCTTAAAGGTGCTGTACTATGTAACTTTTTCACTCCACCAAGGCATACCATAATATGTTTGCAGATATTTAGGAAACATGCTAAGCTCACATACTCGTTTATCTGAAAACCAATTCTACAGTCAGTTGTTCTACTTATAAATGTGTGTTAACCCTTAATTTAATTAACCCTTCCCCCAGTGTCTATTTTAACTATGTTGATTTGTTGTGATTTTGAAATAATTCACAGTACAGTTTTGGTCTGTTAACCCTTCTTTGATTCTTTAACTTCACTATTGTGGATTTGTGACATCTTTCACAGAACAGTTTTGGTTAATGAACCCTTCCCTGAGTGCCTAATTTAACCATGTTGATTGCGAAATATTTCACAGTACAGTTAACCCTTTCCCGATTCCACAACTTTACTATTCTGATTTTTAAAATCATTTAAAGTATAGTATTGGTCTGTTAGCCTTTTTTTGAGTCTTTAAATCTTCAAATTATTCTTTGATTCTTCAAATCTTGAAGAATCACATGCAATATAAGATAAATCAGGAATTTCTGTCTGAATTTCAAATTGCAAACTGGGGACAATCATTTCATCTTTATTATCAACTTAATTTATTTTTGAAAAAGTTAATTTAAAGGGGTGGTAAAACACATTCTTTTGAAGGCTTGATTGTGTTTGTGGGGTGCACTGTAACATGTGTTCATGCTTCGTTTTAAAAAAAATTGCCTTATTTTTCATATATTTGACCTTTATTCTACACAGCTCTGTCCCTCCTTGTAAAACGGTCTGATGCTTTCCGGGTTGTATGAAGCCAGTCCCTCAAAAATACGCAGTGGGCTCAGATTGGTTAGCTGGCCCAGTGTGTTGTGATTCGCTAACCGCAGTGCACGTCGGAAACGTCACGCCCCTTACCGCCCGAATCAGACCCAGAACATTTGAGTGAAGATGATCGAGCAGAACCTGTTCAGTCCTCGAGAGTAAAGACTGCGGATCTATAATGATCGCTACTGAATGGCACTTTAACTTTTGTATTTTTAGAACGATTATAGCCAAATATCTGTCGCAAGAACTAACCCAAAACAAACACTAAGCACTGGCTTTAACTAGTAAGTTAGCCAAATCACACACAGAACCATGTTTAGCATGCCTGTAGATAAACAATACATAAAAGCTCTAATCAAAGAATCATTTACACTAATGCCAGGTTCGCTGTTGAGATTTTAACGTTAGTGTTTGTAACGATAGGTGTTCGTCGGATAACGTTAAGTATGAATGAGCATTTAACAGACTGTTTGCAGAACAGCGCTGTCATCTGTTTACTTCCTTGCTACAACCTATTACAGGAAAACACATCGATGAAAAATAAATCAGACTTACAGGTTGTGGCCCGTGAACAGCTTCTGTTTGTAAATCCAGCTTTCAGGACAAGCCGTTGTGCATATCCTGTATTGAACTCGCGAAGTTTGTGGAAGATTGTGTTGTCCTCCGTGAAATGTGCAGCGCGCGCGTCGTGCATCCACGCACCGGCAGTGTTTTTTTCACGCAGCTGACGTTGTGCAAATCTGGCATTGAAATCGCGAAGACGGTGGATGCAGGGAGCCCTGCGCGCGCCTGATTCCCCGCTGACTCAAACACACGTGCATATAACATGCTGTGTGTTAAACGCTCTGCAACGCACCCCCGTCCCTATGAAGGCTGAACAGAGCAAGTACCCCAGACCTGCAATCCGGATGAAAATAACAGCGTTTCTTCGGCATTGCGGCAAAAACACAGCCTACTAACGCTTCCCCGCGGCGATACAAAATTGCCTCGCCCCCCCTTATTTCATATTCCCCGGAGGAGGGGTTTATGTAAATATTGGGCCTGGTGATGTCAGCAAAACCTGGGTGAATGTGTAGTAGTCCCTAGCGGCCGTTTGCTGTAGTCCTTAGAAACTGATTTCTTTAAAAGCAAATATCTCCCTTTGCTTTAAACTTTGAACGTCGTAACTTTGCAGATGTTGTTTATGCTCAAGCAGCAACATTACACGTTAGCTAAAGTTAGAATAGTGAAATCGTGGTTTACCACCCCTTTAATTTAATTTGTTCTTTTCAGACCTGATGAAAGAGAAAAGGGAAGTGGAAAGTGAAGAACTGAGTGAAGTGGAAAGTGAAGAACTGAGTGAAGTGGAAAGTGAAGAACTGAGTGAAGTGGAAAGAAAGGAACCGAGTGAAGAGGAAAGTGAAGAACTGAGTGAAGAAGAAAGAGAAGAACTGAGTGAAGGGGAAATTGAAGAACTGAGTGAAGAGGAAAGTGAAGAACTGAGTGAAGAGGAAGAACATCCCAAATCTCAGAAAGTCACAACTAGAGATAAATCTTCTAGTTGCTCAAAGACTAAAAAGAATGTTTCAAAAAAAAGATCTCCAAGAACGAAGGCTAAAAGGTCATCGTGCACCTGTCGTCTGTGTGGAAAGAGTTTCACATGTAAAGGAAGCCTTAAGGATCATACCAGGATCCACACTGGAGAAAGACCTTTCACATGCAGTTACTGTGGAATAGGGTTTAAACAAAGAGGAACCCTTACAGAACACATACGAATTCACACTGGAGAGAAGCCTTTCACATGCAATCAATGTGGGAAGAGTTACAGTCAGAAAGGAAGACTTGGGATGCACATGAAAACTCATGCTGAAAAGAAGCCTTTTACATGCACGCAGTGTGGGAAATGTTTTACACTGAAACAAAACTTGAATATTCACTTAAAAACTCACTCCAGCGAGAAGCCTTTCATCTGTCCTCAGTGTGGAAAAGCTTTTAGGGAGGTGTCACTCCTAAAAGTCCATGAGATCGTTCACAGCGAAGTGAAGCCGTATCACTGCGCTCCATGTGGAAGGAGTTTCAGCCAAATGACTGCTCTTAAGAGACATTTAAAATCATTCATGCATAGTAAATACAGGTGCCTAGAAAAATTCATGCTCCAACCCTCAGGTCATGGGTTGCCAAATGTGTCCCAAAAGAGCAATATAATGGGATCATTTACTAAAACGCATTACCTGCCGTGAGAAAGGCAGTACAGGGGACATGAATGTATTAATTCTGAATATAAACAAATAATTAAAACATGTCTGGTACTATGAAGGGATGCTTTTCTTTAATCTTCAGTTGTAAAAACATTTTTAAATGAATAAAATTGTGTTTTAAAATACCTCCGTTTTCGCTGTTAAGTTGTATAATATGCTATACCTTATGTCAGAATGATTTATGGCTTTGACCTTTGACCTTTAGGGGCGGGGCTTCCGGGTGAGGGGGGTCATCCGGTATATGTCAGAATGACCTTTGACCTTGTTGTCCTCTTGGTGTTCACTATATAAGTTCCTCCCATTCCTTCAGTCGCTGTCCGATCTCAGTTATGTTATGTGTGTTGTGCGATCACCTGTCTGACTTCCTTGTGAATACTATATTAAACTCCGTTTGAGAACTACCTTTACCTGTCGTCGCCTTCCTGCCTGTTCCTGCCTGCACTGTCTGTAACAGAAGATCGGACCAAAACCGAAGAAAACAACGTATAGTGTTGTGTTTGTAGGAGTTTCTTTTCTGTTTTCGTGTTCAGTGTTTTGTTTTCCGTTTTCTCCCCTGCGTGCACCATGGCCCTTCCAGCAGTCAGACTCATGTGCCTTGAGCAGGGAGAAAGCTCCCTCGAGAGACATTTAGAAGAGTTTTTGAATCTCGCCCATCAGACCACCTTCCCGGACTACTGCCTGTGCTCGTTCCTGCATGTCGGACTCAACGCTGCCACACGTGCACAGCTGTCCGGGGAGGTTCCTGGAGGGAGCTTTTCTACATATGTGGAATACATAGGGGAACCCGTCTGACCAGGTGTGCGAGCCGACTGACCCTTCTATCGCAGAGGGAGTCCTCGTGGAGTTCGAGGGAATGGTAGCGAGCCCCACCCACCCTCCCGCCACTGAGAGTGAGTACTGCCTGGGCATTATGTACATTTTGGACAGTTTGCGTGGAGAGACCAATTTCCTGTGCCCCTTCATCTTGTCAGAACCTGAATCTTCTTCAGTCTTGTTAACCCCATCCAGCCTCCCTCTCCCACCACCTCTCCAAACTGCCATCATCGACCAAATTCCTGTCACCAGTCTCTGTGTTCGTCAGTCTCCTATTCAGCCCTCAATCACTCCTACAATCCAGTCATCGCTACCTCCCATCAGTCCCTCAGCTTCACCTCAGCCTCCTCTCAGTGGCGCGGCTACTCTTCGGACCCACTGGGAGTCATCGATACCTGGATGTCTGAAGCCCGTGGCTCTGCCTCCAGCCTCTGAGTGCTCCGCTCCACCTCGACCTGTCACCCTGGCTCCTGCACCTTCACTCCTTCCTCCCTCGGCTCCAGCATGGACCATCGGCCATTCGGCATCGCAGGGCTCCCTCGGTACGTCAGCTCCACCTGGGTCAGACATCGCCATGCCTTCGCTGTGGACTTGCGGGCCTTTCGCTACTCTCCAGCCCTCCACCCCTTCGGCAAGCTCCGCCTTCCCTCAGGCTTCGCCTCCGCCCTCGATTGCTCCAGCTCCACCTCTGTCCTCCGGATCCTCGCTTCCACCTCAGGGGGTCGTCGTTGTGGCTCAGTCGCGGCCGCCAAGGTCTTCGGTCTCTCTCCACCCCGTCGGCTCTCAGTCTACGCGGTGGGCGTCACCTACACCATCGTCATCGCCTCCAGTCGTCCCCAAGGTGACGTTGTACATCACTCCACCATGGCTCCTCCCTCCTGCGATGCCGCCTTGGGGCACATTCCTGGCTGGGGCCTGGGTCTCCATCCGCACATCCCTGTTCAAGGCCATCCCATGGATCCTCCCACCTTCCTCTCCTCCTTGGACATTTTTGTTTAACCTCCTCCCGGTCGTCCGTCCACCTCCAGACCGTCCCTCTGCCTGTCTCTGCCATCATCTCATCCTCCTTGTCTCCTCGTCTCTACGGCGCGAGGACGCGCCTACCGGGAGGTGGGCGTTATGTCACAGTTATGGTCTGTTTGTTTTGGTTTTCTGTTATCACGTTCCTTTGTTAAGTTTCCCGCCTCTTGTCTGTCTCCCTGGTTTACATCATTATTAGTTAATCTGTGTCAGCTGTGTGTTCTCATTATCCTCTTGGTGTTCACTATATAAGTTCCTCCCATTCCTTCAGTCGCTGTCCGATCTCAGTTATGTTATGTGTGTTGTGCGATCACCTGTCTGACTTCCTTGTGAATACTATATTAAACTCCGTTTGAGAACTACCTTTACCTGTCGTCGCCTTCCTGCCTGTTCCTGCCTGCACTGTCTGTAACATGTGTTAGATCTCTCCTAATTTATTACCCAATTATAATCTTTTAGCAGGGTAGTAGCCTACATCCTTAGGATCCCCCTCCGCATTCCAGAGTATATTCAGACTGCCCGTGACAGTCTGAAGCGTATCACACACAAACATTCTGTTCTTTTAAAATAATATAAATGAATGTGCTTGAAACTTTTTAAAATGTGAGAGATGTGTTATATGTTGAGAGATATGTTGGGATAACAGTGACAAGATCAGGGAATAGTTTTTATTAAACAAAGATTGTATTTCACATAAAACTTTGTAAAAAGTCAATGTTCAATCATTTAAAATATTTTTCATAAATATAAAAACAAGTTAGAGAATATACTTGACGTACGGTTTGTAAAGATAGAGAAAAAACTGTTTTCAAACAAGTATATGCATTAAACATATCAAAGAAATGTGGTTAAAAATCACATCAAACAAACAATGTTAAGTTGTTTCACATTACATCTTACACAATCAAAACATTACATCTTACTGAGCTCTGCGCGAACGCGTCCTTCCAAGCTGTTAAATTTGAATTTAGTTTAGGCAAAAACAGTTGTTTCTTACTCACTAAGAAGCAAATCGTCTCAGGTTACGTATGTAACCATGGTTCCCTGAGAGGGAACGAGACGCTGCGTCAAGCGCTGCGGGAACGCCCCTGCATGATGCGTCATGAAGCACTCGTAAAATCAGTCCAATGGTGTGGCTGGACGTCGTAGGCGGGTGACGTCATAGACCAGGAAGCTATAAAGCAGCCCTGAGCCAGACAATGTCAGCTTGTGAAAAAGTCGAACAAGTCGGTCACAGGCGTGCCGGGAGTATGGCTAAGCGACGCAGCGTCTCGTTCCCTCTCAGGGAACCATGGTTACATACGTAACCTGAGACGTTCCCTTTCAAGGGAACTTGCGCTGCGTCAAGCGCTGCGGGAACACAATACCAACGCCGCCATAACTCTCAAATGCCTGTACATGTGAAATTCATAGCGTACATTAAGCTACAAGCACCCGAGAACCTGGAGTAGAGGCTACATCAAGGTTGTAAAACCTCACAAAGGTGTGCGGAGAGGACCACCCTGCCGCATCACATACCTCCTGCAGGGAGACTCCTGACAGAAGAGCCAAAGAGGCCGCCATACTCCTAGTAGAGTGGGCTCGGACCTTTAGTGGTGAAGGTTGGCCGGCCGACTCATATGCGAGTGAGATTGCCTCGACTATCCACTTACTTAGTGTCTGCTTGGATGCAGGTTTCCCTTTGTTTGGGGACCCGAAACAGATGAACAGTTGCTCAGATTTCCTCCACAGGGCAGCTCTGTGGACATAAGCATCTAGTGCCCTTACTGGGCAGAGCAGATTTAACTTCTCCTGGTCTGGATTCTCAAAGGGAGGCGGAGAGAAGGCCTGCAGCATTATATGACCTGCCACGTTTGTAGGAACTTTTGGGACATATCCTTCTTTTGGATATAAAAAAGCTTTCACCATTCCTGGCGCAAACTCAAGACAGGAGGGGGAAACAGATAGTGCTTGCAAATCCCCCACTCTCTTTAGAGAGGAAATAGCCAAGAGAAACACAGTTTTCAACGTGAGGAACTTCTCTGGCACCTCCTCAATAGGCTCAAATGGAGCCAAAGCTAGACCTTCCAGCACCACGGCCAGATCCCAGGTCGGCACCCTTGAGCGTGCCGCAGGCCTTAGCCTCAGAGTACCACGAAGGAAGCGAATAACCCATGGGTGTTTCCCCAACGATGCACCGTCCAGATGGACGTGATAGGCCGATATTGCCGTCACGTATACCTTTAAGGTGGAAGGGGATAACCCTGAAGCAAACTTTTCTTGTAGAAAATCCAGTACTGAGTTGACTTGGCAGTTGACTGGGTTTAGAGAATGGTTAGAACACCATGCGACAAAGACTCTCCATTTAAGGGCATACAGCCTCCTCGTTGAAGGGGCTCTGGAGTGCAACATGGTCTGAACTACCTCAGCAGAGAGACCTGAGTCTACGAGCTGGGCCCCCTCAGGGGCCAAGCCCACAGTTTCCACAGCTCCGGCCTCGGGTGCAGGATTGCCCCCGACGCCTGGGAGAGAAGGTCCCTCCTGATCGGAATCTCCCACGGGGGACCTTCGAGGAGAGATATAATGTCTGACAGCCAAACTTGTGTCGGCCAAAACGGGGCTATTAGCAACAGACGAACCCCGTTCCGGCGTACTCTCTCCAGCACTCCTGGTATCAATGCCAGAGGGGGAAAGGCGTACAGACGCAGCCTCGGCCACGTCTGCACCATGGCATCCAACCCCAGCGGGGCTGGATGTGTGAGGGAGTAAAATAGGGGACAGTGCGTTGTCTCTTGAGACGCAAACAGATCCACCTGAGCCTGACCAAACCGGTTCCATATGAGCTCCACCACCTCGGGGTGGAGTCTCCAATTCCCCGGCACCACTCCCTGCCTCGACAGGGAGTCTGCCGTCGTGTTCAGGTACCCCGGGATGTACACTGCTCGGACCGATAGCATCTTGCCCTGGGCCCAAACTAGGACTCGATGTGCCAGCTTCCATAGCCGGCGCGAGCGTAACCCCCCCTGGCGATTTATGTATGAGACCACCGATGTGTTGTCCGTGCAAACCAACACATGATGGCCCTCTCAGGTCCGGGAGAAAGTGCCTGAGTGCCAGGAACACTGCCATCAGCTCTAGCTGGTTTATGTGCCAGGAGAGCTGCTGGTCGCTCCACAGACCCTGAGCTGAGCGACCACTCATGGTCGCCCCCCAGCCGGTGAGGGATGCATCCGTCGTTAGCGTTAAGCGACGACAAGGAGCCCCCAGCACCGGACCCTGGGACAGGAACCAAGGATCCTTCCACATGACTAAGGCACGAAGGCATCGCTGCGTGACCTTGATCATGCGAAAAGGATTTCCCCTCGGGGAGAATCCTTTGGTCTTGAGCCACCACTGTAAGGGCCTCACTTACAGCAGGCCAAAAGGTATCACATTGGACGCTGCTGCCATCAGACCCAGAAGTCTTTGAAACTGCTTCACAGTGAGTGACTGGCCTAGCTTTATCTTGGATGCGGCTTGTAGAATCGAATTCACCCGAGCGGGCGTCAGCCAAGCCCTCATGGTTTTCGTATTCCATATCACACCCACAAAAGTGACGTTCTGCTGTGGAGATAACATGCTTTTCTTTGTGTTTAGCCTTAACCCCAGCCTCTTCATGTGAGCGATCACAGCATCTCGATGCTGAGCCGCTAGATGTTCCGACTCTGCTAAGATCAGCCAGTCGTCTATGTAATTCAATACGCGGATGCCCTGGAGTCTCAGCGGAGCCAAAGCTGCATCCACGCATTTTGTGAAGGTGCGGGTTGATAATGCTAGGCCGAATGGAAGTACCCGATATTGGAATGCTTCGCCCCCGAAAGCAAACCTGAGGAACTTCCTGTGTTGAGGAAGGATGGAGACGTGAAAGTATGTGTCTTTCAGGTCTATTGTGACACACCAGTCCTCGGACCTGATGTGACACATGATCTGTTTTAGCGTGAGCATTTTGAACTTTAGTTTCTTTACTGCCCGATTTAGCTGGCGCAGATCTAGAATAGGACCCAGTCCTCCATCCTTCTTCGGAACTATGAAGTACCGGCTGTAAAACCCTGACTCTCTGCAGTGGGGAGGGACCCACTCTATAGCCTCTTTTTGCAGAAGAGTCTGTACCTCTTGCTCCATTACCAGAGCCTGCTCGGGGTTTACCACTGTGGATAATACCCCGTTGAACATGGGCGGGTGTGACCCGAATTGTATTCTGTACCCATTTTCTATTGTGCGCAGGACCCAATCTGAGATATTTGGCAGAAGTTTCCACGCTGCCAGAAAATGTACTAAGGGAACCAGCCCCTCGGGGCTGGCCTCTGGATTTTGAAGTGTGAGCAGCCCGGTGTCCTGAAACGGCGTGTCGGCAGGAAGCAACCGAACTGACCCACTTTTGACCCTCCTTGGAGGGAGCGAGCATCCCCGCGCCCCTACGTTTCCGGGCGGACGTGGAGATTTGCGCTCGCTGAGGACCGCTGCGCCCTGAAGCACCCGAGGTTGCAGGGTTGGCAGAACGGCCCCCTGATAGCACCGAGAGGAGACGGGTGCCTCGACACACCGCTTCCCCCTTGAGGGGACTGCCATCCGAAGCCTCTGGCGTCAGGACTTCTTCGCAGAGGCCTTCCTAGAGATAATAACAGTCCTCAGATCTGCTCTACCTCGGGAAGACCTCGGCTGAGAGTGCTGACCCAGCCCCCAGTCTCTCTGTGGGGGAGCGCGGGTCGCAACACTCTCTCGCTGTTGCGCTCTGTGAGAGGAGGATGTACTCGGTTGGGGCTGCTCCCTCCCAGCAGCCCCAAAGACATGAGATTTGCGGGGGAGAAATTTCTGAAACGCAGCCGCCTGCTTTTTAGACTCTTGAAACCTCTCGACGACTGTGTTAACTGAGTCGCAGAAGAGGCCAGCAGGGGAGATAGGAGAGTCGAGAAGGAACTTCTTATCTCTATCTTTTATCTCTGAAAGATTTAGCCAGAGATGTCTCTCCGTGGCCACCAGGGCTGCCATAGAACGGCCGATGGATCTAGCCGTCTCCTTGGTGGCCCGAAGAGACAAATCAGCAGCTCTCCTAATCTCCGCTATCGTTTCCCTCCCCACTTCTTCACACTCATCGTCAATGTCTTTCAGCAGGTCAGCCTGATAAGCTTGAAGCACCGCCATCGTGTGGAGACATGCGGCTGCCTGACCTGCTGCTGAGTACGCCCTACCCACTAACGCCGAAGTTGTTCTGACCGGCTTAGTGGGCAGCTGCGGGGCTTTTAACGACGATGATGACTCAGGAGAGAGATTGCTCGCGAGCGTCTCTTCTACCCGAGGCATCACTGCGTAACCATGCTGTTTCAACCCCACTATGTTTGAATAAGCGGCTGTATTGGGGTTCAATGGTCTAAATGATGCTGTTTTTTTCCATGATTTCGACACCTCGTGTGGAGATCAGGAAAAAACGGCAAGCCCCGCTTTGGAGGTTGCGATCTAGATGGAAGGAAACGTTCATCTAGCTTGCTGGGCTGATGCACTTCGTGCGTCTCGGCTGGCCAGTCTATTTGCAACCTGGCAACAGCGCGAGTCACAACCTCCAAAAGCTCCTCTTGAGCGTGTGAATGAGGCGGCGATACCTCATCTAAATAATCCAGGCTTACAACATCCACTTCCTCAGAACTGGAGTGTTGCTGCACCTGCGCTTCAGCGCGAGCAGAAGAAACCGCAGAGCGTGCTTCTAACTCGGCAACTGAAGCGTCGGGTCTGACGGGTAAAGGCAGAGAAAGGGGATCACCCGTCTCTAACCCCGCCATCAGATCCATTTGCGAACCCCAAGATGAAAGCCTTCGCTGTGCCTCAGCAGCAGCGGGACCTGCACCCTGGGGAACGCGAGCCGAAGCGCCCTCCTCGAAGAGCGAACGGCGGGACCGGAGAGTTCTCATCGATAACTTTTCGCAATGCTCGCAGCCAGCCCCCTCGAGAGCTGACTGTGCATGCTCCGGTCCCAAACACATAACACAGAGCAAGTGTGTATCCCCACCCGTGATGAAACGAGGGCAGGGAGTAACACACTGTCTGTACTGTTGATTCGCCATTTTTTCTTATTTTTTGAGAGACACACACACTTTCTTTCATACAAGGACAAATGATTTCACATGGAGCGCTTGTGAAGACACAGAAGCTGACATTGTCTGGTTCAGGGCTGCTTTATAGCTTCCTGGTCTATGACGTCACCCGCCTACGACGTCCAGCCACACCATTGGACTGATTTTACGAGTGCTTCATGACGCATCACGCAGGGGCGTTCCCGCAGCGCGAGTTCCCTTGAAAGGGAAACATCCTTTCTCTCTGACGATGAAACATGAATGGACTCTGGGGAGCTGTGCGTAAACCCCTCCAGACTCCGCCCCCCTTACACTCCCCTCGGCGCAGAAGAATACACCCCAGTCCATACAGATTTAATATAACGGTAAAATAATTGAACAAATGACACACACACGTAGATTTCAATGGTGGTAAAATAATTAAATAACATTTATAAAAATAATAGTGTTTTACTATAAAAAAAAATCAAGTTTAAACTGTTCAAAACTATGCGCTTTAAACTTTAAAAGCGCGAAATGCGGTTAGTAAACATGGCGATCATCATGGTGATTTTTATTAAAGAAATTTTTTTCTTACATTTGAAGAAAGTTTTTACACACATGTAGCCTAACATTTCCACATACTAATTTAAAACTTTAAAGCGATGCAGATCATTAACAACTAAAACATTTCGTATTCAGGCATTTATCAGAAAAAGTAAAACGTGTTTCTGAAATAGTATAAAACTATATGATTTTTAAAATGGTAAAAATGTGAAACAAGGTTGAGATCAAAGATTCAGGGGTTGTTTTTATTAAAAAAATCTTGCCCCATACAGTTGGTAGACAGTGTGATCAAGGGGAGTTTTTACTAAAGAAAGTGTTTGTTGACTACATACGTTTGAAGAATATTTTTCACACACATGTAACACTTTCACAACTAAAACTTTAAAGCGATACATATAGTTAAAAACAAAAACGTACTATTCAGGCATTGTAAAATGTTATCAGAAACAGTCAAATGTGTTTCTGAAACGCTTTAAAATGTAAAATTGTGAAACAAGTTTGAGATTCAACACTGATTCAGGTTTTTTAATTAAAAATCTTATACTTTTGTCTCCAAACAGTACGATCGACGGGTTTTTTTTTAAATTAAAAAATTTTTTTACATTTGAAGAAAGTTTTTCACACACACTTTCACATATAACTTTAAAACTTTAAAGTGATGCAGACCTTTAAATACAAAAATTTAAAATATTCAGGCATTTATCAGAAAAGTAAAATGTGTTTCTGAAACAGTATAAAACTATATGCTTTTTAAATGTGAAACTTTTGAGGTTAAACACTGCAATCAGGGTTGTTTTTATAAAAAATCTTTCACACAGGCCTACATTTGAAGAGTGGTTCCCCATTAAAACATTAAACAACATTAAAAATGCTAAAAACAAAAAAGTCAAGACAGGATAGGTTCAATGTTTTCACATGATGTAAACAATTTCAGAAGAGGTAAAATGTGTTTCTAAACCACTGTTTCAAACCAGGTTTAATGCAAAGTTGAAATGTTCCGTTGCCATGAAAGGTACCAGATGAACAGATGCACCAGTAAGTTACTGTAAGTGACGATTACAATGCGTAAGCATTAGACATATCACGCAACAGTAGTTTTAATTTGTCCAACGAGCAGTTTTTAACATTTAACATCAAATAGCTTAATCTGTTCTGTTTGAGACGTCATCACGCACAAACGACAAGCAGGATAGAACTGGCGTGTATAGCTGTATCTCCCCGACCAAAGTAAAAGGTAGGCCCACGCAAAGTGTAGATTTTTTAGACAGAATTTAACCAAATATCGTTTTAAAATGTTATTTTTAGGTAATTTAGTTATTTACTCATTCTTTGATCTGTCAACCATCTAACACCTTGCACACACACACACGCACAGACAGTTGAACGTCTAAACTTTTACGACATCATACAGAATGTAAATACTTTGTATCATGCTGTTTTGTATATTTTTCTGTTTTTGTGTACGAGAAAGGATGTCTGGTCGGGACGTAGAAGGCTGTAAAACATGTTCTAAAGATGTTTTGCGATGTTTTACAACACAGCTCTGGTAAATCTGCAAGGGTCTGGCATTGTGAACTCTAGATGGCATTGTGAACTTTGGTTGGCATTGCAAAGCTTTCGGTTTCTTTCAAGAAATTGATTAGACATAATAAAAACGTTAATGCAACTTTTGATTGACCAAGTACGGTTATTTTACTAAAACAAGACAAAAAGTAGGATTTTTCACTTACACCCACAGTTATTTTCCCCCCCAGTAAGCCATATAGTTATTCCTTTATTTTTGTATTTTTCAAAACTAAAACCATGATGCTCTACACCATGGATTTCAATTAAGTGACCCAAAGTCGATTTAAACATTTATACATGTTGTGTCACAAAAGCAGAAAACCTACATTTCAAATTAATTACCTGAAGTGTTTAACAACCACAGGGAATACCTTCTTGATTACCCAGTAGTTGTGCTAAAATCAGATTTTTTTATTTTTACACACCTACATATTTTGTCAGGGAAATGTCACAACGCTGTGATGCAAAGTTCCACACTCGTGTAAAGGCTAAGATAACTTTCAAACATAAACTCTACACAGGAATTATGTGTATCTAGAACATCCATGTAAAATTCAAAAGAGGGCACAGCACATATTGTGAAGTACCAATTATAATAAATATACAAAATCCATTTGTGAGTAGTTTTGGAAGTTTGCAAATGTTTTTTTTTTTTTTTTTGTAAATTACGTTTTTGTCAAGTTAGACAAGTTTTTAGTCATCTTGTTCAGAAAGCAGACGACACTGTACACATTTATGCATTGGACTGTATGTGTTTTTAGGTGAAGACTCTTTTTGAGAGCTGTCAACATTCAATGTTTATTGGAATAAATAAAATAATGAATTTAAGTAATAGTCTTTTCTGTTTGAGAAGGTTTGAACAACTTTACAGCTATTTATGATGTGGGGTCGCATGAAGCATCAACACAAATTAAATTGTGCATATTACACTTAAAACAATTACAACTGAATCACATCTGACTGTTGTACTGAAAGCTACACATTCATTAAAGTTTGAGGTTGTTAAACAAAGATACAACTCTGGTAAAACCCGTAGACAAAATGAGAAGAAAAAAAATGATGAGTGTACAACACACCATGTAAATTCAAGACCCCAAATAACAAATAAAATATGAGATGAGAAATGGAGAGACTTTTTAATGCTTAATGTTTTGTTATGTTGGTATTTAAAAGTTTGTGTTATGTTTGGAGGTTATTGTGGTGAAGTGTAGAGCGTGTGCTTGGGCTGAGGATCTGCTAATAACAATTAAAGCTGTTTCAATAAGAACAAACTGCTTTGGGCACGCCACGGATGTGACAAAACCATCTTCTGGCTAGCCAATAAGATCTAGGTGTTGTAAATGTTGTAAACATAGTACTTCACTAAATAAAAATAATCAATACAACTGTATTATTTGTTATGTTTATATATTCATTTTACAATAATTAAATTGAATAGTTTGGACAAAATTAGGAATGTTAACCTGATTTAAGTAAATGGCATTGAATTAATCTTATGTAAAAAACTTAAGTTTACTGAAATAAACAATGTTAATTAAATCCAACATAACCCAATTACGTGGATCCTGCTGACATAAAATTAAGTAAATCCAACGTATCATTTTTTTTGAGTGTGTGTAAAATAATGCATGTGAACTAACTAGCAAATTATAGCCTATATGTATTTTAGTATATGATCTGTTCCTTTCATGGGACACTTGAATATGAAAGTTGACAGTTTTATCATTTTTTTGTGAAAATAATATTTTGAGTTTTATGAATCACTTTCAACGACTGGTTTTAGATGACGACTACTCTTTGAGCACGGTCAAACAAAATCCAACATAAGAAAATTAAACTATGATGTTCTTTCAGATCGTCTTTCTGGTCTATCTTCTAGGAAGTGGTCACAAGCCAAGACACATTTCTGTTACATTTACCACTATTGCGCTTAAAACACTCCTGTCTATTACAGTTAGTTACAACATTTTACATTTGAGAATGATGTGGTACCACTTTTGTTTTTATAATATGCGAACTTCAATAAAAAGTAACCTTGATAACTAGTCATTCTAAGTAAAAAGGTAGATGATTCAGGCTGTTTTATTTTCCCCACGCTCCAAAACTATCTTTTAGGCATCTGCCTTTTAGGTTTGATCTATGAAACGGGAACAAAAACAACATTACAATGTGTCGTCATGGTTGTCTCAATAATTATTCAATAACCGGTAGAATTGTTTAACATCTCTTAATTTTTTTTACAATTTGTAATATATGTTCAACTTAAATATTAGTTTTTAGTCATTTACAAAGGTGTCATGCATGATATCTTATATATAATTATGATATTGTTACATGTTCTGGGTTGTTGACCGGTACAACTTATCAGTAAATGAGAGACGTGATTAGGTTGTTACTCAAGCGGTCCTCTGTGACGTCTTTTAATAAAACATTTCAGAGTCATTAAGGCAAACTCATTAATGGTATGCAGTGAAATAAATATAAACATACAAAACTTTATGGTAATGAATAGGCAAGAATGAATATCTTGACGTTATCAACATTTAGGGGTGCTGTACTCGTCCTCATGCGCTTATTATTTTTTGCTTAAAAAGTTTATTTGATTTTGTTCAAGTTTTTTCTGAAACAGTGTTTTACCACTTTATTTTTTTAAACATCACCATTCTTCTTTGTGCCTAATAGTAATTATGTGCATGTTTGTTATCCCCTTTCCACTAAAACTACGTTTCCAACATTTAGCTGTAATGCTAGCGACCATTTGATGTTCTACACATCTCTTGGTTCGTATACAGCATTTGGTTGATTTAATCAGATGATGCATTAAACCACCGTATTCATCATTTACATAGTATTTATACTACCATAAATGTTTTTGGATGGGTGTATAGAATGGTCAGACACAATCATAACATGAAGTTAAGTGATATCATGAATGAATGAATGAATGCATGCATGAATGAATGAATGAATGAATGAATGAATGAATGAATGAATGAATGAATGAATGAATGAATGAATGAATGAATGAATGAATGAATGAATGAACGAACGAATGAATGAATGAATGAATGAATGAATGAACCTTTATTGCCCCGAGGGGAATTTGTCTTGCACTCAGTGGAGCCACATTGAACATTGAAGCACAAACAACAATAAATAACAATAGATAAATAGTAAAAGAAAAGACACAACAAACATCTAACCACACTGAGGTAAAGAATACAGAACATTGACATCAACAACAACAAGATGAACACAGTAATGACAGCGCATCAGTCCAGTAGCTAAAAATGCATAAAATTAAGTAAATAATAAATGGTAAAAGGTGCACATTTAAAATATCTATGTGCCTGAGCTTGATTTGTTCAGTAACTGTATGCTCCTTGGCACAAAAGATATAATGGCACGTTTGGTTTTAGTCCGGGGCATTCTGAATCTACGTCCAGAGGGCAGGGGGAAAAACTCTGAAAAAAGTGGGTGGGATGGATCATCTTGTATCCTCAGGGCCAGATTGTGGGTATACTGTTCGGTGAGGGTAGTTATGTTTTTTATTTCGGATCCAGTGATTTTCCTGCCCATCTTAGTCACCCTGTCCAGCATGTTTCTGTTTTGGACAGAAAGAGCACCCCCCCCAGCACTGGATGGCGAAAGTCACCACACTCTGAATAAAAGTTAAATAAAACAATGTCAGAGTTGTGGTGTCTGCATTAAAACTGCGCAATTTCCTTAAAAAATGAAGCCTTTGCTGTGCTTTTGAGTATTGTGCCAATGTGTTAGAAGACCAGGTGAGTTTGTGATCAATAATAGTGCCCAGATACGTATACTCCTCCACTGTTTCAATGAGTGTCCCATGAATAATGATAGGTTGCAATGGAGGGGGCCTTTTCCTAAAATCAAGAAATCAGAACTTAGCAAAGGGATAACACAGCAACCAAACACACAATACCAACCATAGTAAACATATCAATAAGAATAGACAAGGAGTACAGGGAAGTGAGTCCAATATAATGGGAGTGCAGGGAATCCGGGGAGTGCGGGAGAGAGGATGACGAAGTGAGTTCAGTTGTGGGACAGGGAGGATCATGGGAAACTGAGTCCAGGACAACCGTGGCGTGTAACAATTGTACATTGCAATATAATGGTACAAATAGTGCTTTTACCAGAACACATGTTCCTATTCAATACTTATTAAGGCATATCACCATGACTTAAAATGAATTAAACTCAACTCCGCAAATGAAACCTGTGTGTTTGTGTGTGTGTGTGTGTAGCCTTCGAAATGCTGAATTCACAACTGTATACAACTATTACTATTAACCTCTTTCTGTTCCTGTCGCCTAAGAATAGAATAGCAAAAAAACGATGTGACTAGCCATCAGAACCCAACCAAACACCGTGGTTAAAAAAAACGAGGTATGTATAAAATATATATTGTATATCTTGTATGTTATACCTTTTGTACCCTTCTGTCATTGTATTCATCGCTTATATTGTTAACAAACAAACCACATCCATCCCCCACACTTTTGAAAAGCTTTCTACGCCTCTGAGCGTGTCTCTAATAAGATGGGTCACAAACATGATCCCTGATCTAATGTGCAGTGTCTTATTAACTCACTCATGTATTGTGTGCAACATATTTCTTCTCCCTCTTTGAGTTTCGTCTATTTTCTCCACTGCTAAAGAAACTCTTATGCCTCTTAAAAGTCTTTGTCTGTAGGCCTACTCCTAACACTTTTGGACCTTAAGACCTCTTTTAAAGGATTAGTTCCTTTAAAAGTAACTTTTGCTGATAATTTACTCACCCCCATGTCATCCAAGTTGTCTATGTCTTTCTTTCTGCAGTCGAAAAGAAATTAAGGTTTTGGATGAAAACAGTCCAAGAAAGACATGGACATCTTGGATGACATGGGGGTGAGTAAATTATAAGCAAAAGTTTATTTAAAAGTGAACTAATCCTTTAAGGGTTAAGATGCTTTCAGAATTACTTTATTTACAAGGTTTTTTTTCTCTCATTTTAAGAGGAAACTTTGGAAAATTTGCCATTAATTTGCCAAAAAACTTTGGAAAATTTGTCACTTGGAGCTACTCTTTGCATTAAGATTTTTCATGAATATGGGCCCAGGTAACTGGTCATAGTCCACAGATATGCCATTCAAACCACTGACCAAATTCCACACTTGAACTCCCTCCATCTTCAAACCAACCAGGTTTACAGCCTCATATTTATACATTAAAACATGTTGAGAATGTTGTAATAGTTTTGCCTTTTTTGACTGTTGCTCTTTTAAATCTTCTAATCTATTAATCTTCATAAGCCCTGGCAGGAAAAAAAAGCAAAATCTTCCTGGTGTTGAGGACAATTTAATGGTTATTTAAAAATAGCATTGTCTTCAATATAAACATTGAAGCATTTTCCCCATATTGGATTGTATGCAAGTATGCGACAGAAAATTAGGAATAAATATATTTAAACAAGTACAATTTAAAAATAGCTACAATTAAACTAGCAAACAGCCTCAATGCAATAACGAGAATAAATGTAAAGTTACTGTAATCGTTTTATATGTGTGAGATCAGTTTTGGCGGAAATTACATCGACAGTTACCCACTCCTCACCTTCAAACATTCAGATGTGGCCAAATTAAGCTTTCTAAGTGAATGCTCTCAAATTTCACACACACACACACACACACACACACACACACACACACACACACACACACACACGCACACGCACACGCACACGCACACACACACGCACGCACGCACGCACGCACACACGCACGCACACACACACACACACACACGTATTTTCACTTATAAAAGAAATGATCAGTGAATTTAAAGAGTTTCCATTGGCTAATCGATCAGTGAACCCACTCCCACAGCCGCTCGTCGTAAACAGGTAAACACAGAATCAGAAGATCCTCCTGATCCCACTGGAGAAGAAGAGCTGGGTGAGGAAGATCCAAGAGAAAAAGCTGTAAGATGGAGTTTGAAAAAGACACGAGAGACTCAGAAACATGCAGAACAACAGATGAAGAATCGGAGGAGGAAGAAGGTTGGTGTCCATTACAGAAGAACATTTACAGTAAAGCTTTAGTTTTAATGACTTTGATCTCAACTTTACCTGCGTTGTTTCGCTGAAACACTGAGTAGACCAGCAGCACCTCATTGTCCGTAATCTCTACAAGTTTAATACTTTAATTTCAGCGATATTATAAGTTATTTACGGTTATTATTATGGATGAATTTGATCGAAGGTCAGCAGCAAAAACATAAAGCATAAAGACATAAAGTATATGCTATTATCGAAGTTGTTTGTGCGTTTTCCTGAAGTGAGAGTGCAGTCACAGAAATCCGTTTCTGTCTAAAAATAAGAGACATATCGTGTGGAGCGCCAAAGCTGACGAAAGAAAGAAAAAAGAAATAATGCTGTGCTGTGCAGACGAGTAGTGTGAGGTTATGCCATCTTTCCTTCTTACCCTGAGCAAAGCATTGTTTAACCTGAGTGTGATACATTAACATATTCTGCTCAATGCATGTTTAACTACCTAGCTTGAACATTAGGATACTTTAATATCTGTATTAAGTTCAGTTCAGTTTATAAGTTGTCAGATGAGACCAAACATGTTAGAACACACAAGTGGATCAACAGTGGTGGAAAGCTAAGCACATGTTTTCTATGAAGCAGATGTGTATTAGAGATGAAAGCGTCTCCAAACAGACCCGTCCTGTGGCTGGAACGTCCCAACAGTCCTCAATCAGCATATTGATCAGTTAGATACTGTGGTGTGGATGAAGAAGGGTGATTTCTGAAGTACTAGAGCAGTAAAGAGTCCTAACCAAATTCGCTCAGCCCTACACCTTTGCACGCCCCTTCTCTCTGATTAAAGAAAACATTTAACGTGGTTTAATGCATTGAGACCAAATTCAGTATAGCTACACCTTACTGATAATGAAATCTACAGGCCAGCAGGTGCTGCGCTTTGTGTTCATATTCTGGGCTCTTCTGCTTTACTGTACACAGTAGACCTATCTCTTATTAATAAACTGAATTTGATACTTCTATATTACCGTCTTGGTCTATTATGCCACGTTACGCATTTTCTAAGTGAGGAGAACGGTTAACATGCATTTGATTCTGGGCTCTTCTGCTTGATTGTACATAGTGCTTTTTTTAAAATAATTTGTGTGCTGAATTTGGTCTTTTATTACGGTGATGCATTGCAGCCACATACATATTATTTTTTCCACTTAATTATGTCGTAATAACGAGATCTTATGTCGTACAACATCTTTTCTTGTAATAATGAGATCATATGTTGTTAAAACGACATATTTTTCTCGTTAGAACAACATATATTTTCTCCTAATAAGGGCATGTGTTGTATAGTGCTGTGTGTATATATGTCGGTATACACATTAGGCATGTGCCGGTATCAAATTTTCATGTTGCGATTAATTGCTGAAGCTTTTATCACGGTATACGGTATTATCACGATATTGAAATAAGTTGCAAAAAAAGTGTTGTCATACTATAACAGGTTAAATCACTTTCTTATAACAAAATAACCAAGCATTTAAATACAATAAAGCAATACACAAAAATGTATAAAGTAAACAAATATTTAAAACAGATTAAAGTGCAAAAGAATTATAAAGAACAATAGGTATGCTGAAATGTACATTTAACTAAGATTAATACATGCTTTAGAAGTATTTTTCATTGTCAGTTTGTTAATGAAGGAACTAATGTTAAATACTGGAGCCTTGTAAAGTGTGTGATTGAACAACAGTCAGAACATATTCAAACAATATCTAGGGCATGTAATTTAGTCCAGATTAAAATATAAAATGCAAGTTTGAAAATGAATAGCCTTAAGTCTTTAAGTATTATGTATTAGGTTATGTGATTACTGGAGAAACGGCTGCATTTCTGCTGTTCCATCAGCGCCCTCTGCTGTCGAAGAGTGAATGTGCACTTCAGCGTCTCCTCATTCCGCATGTGCTCGGCTCATGCACGGTCTATTTACATCAGTGCACGTTCCTCTTTGACGTGTTTTTCATTTTAAACGGTTGATGGGTAAAGTATTCTTAAAATTCATTCAAAAAATCTGAATAATTCGTAATAAATAATTATTCACGGTATTTTGAAGTGCCCACGATAACAATATTGTGCATGTTCATTATTGCGGTATATCGTATTACCGTTTACCGGCACATGTCTAATCCACATTAGAGAATTTATTTAGCCCATGCCTTTGTCACACTTGTTTGAAAAGCAGAAGCAAGCTCAGCGTAAAATAGGCTCATCCGCTGCCTGTATCAGTGGCAGTGCCCATAGCACGAAATTGTTGTAAAAACAGAAAGACGATAGTTTCAGCCTTATGCTATGTTCATACCATACGTGAATATCGCGTCTACCGCTTGAACATTTTGAATCCATTCGCGTCCACAGTTTATTGAACGCCTGTATAAATTGAGTGTTTGAAGCGAAATAGACACGCGTTCAAGGCGCTCCAGGAGAAATATGTCATAAAACACTACTCTGCCTCTTTTCATTGTCATTAAAAAATATAGGCTATTTAACATTAATAACCACACAAATGTGGTCATTATCTTCACTGCATGTATTTAAATATCCTAAAAAATTTGCCCTGCAGTCAAAATGATTTGGCACACAACAAATTATAGATTCAAAATGTTCAAGCGTCCAACTAGATGCGATTTTGACGCTCTATTCGCATTTTGTGTGAACGCAGCATTACTCAAAGGCCATTGCGTTCTTGGTTTGCTTCTTATTTATTAAATATACAGGCAATTAGATGAAACCTTGATCAAAATTAAAATACAATTTATAGAAAACGAAATTCACTTTAAAGAAAGACTTTCTAAAAAACAAAACTCAACACAAATCATGTCTGACCCCACTCCATGTCTGCAGACATATTGCGCGTCTTGCTCATGCTGCTCACTTTCCATAATCAACATATGAAATTAAAAAAATAATATAATAGGCTAATATGTAAACATAGCCTAACTATGAAACTAAATAGGCTACGTTTCTTTAACCCTCTGTCCGACGAAAACGCCGGCATTTTTTCCTTTATGACAATGCTCCGTCATTTTTAGCCAAAGGCTAGATAAGTTCAAAACATATGTTGTGTGGGGGTTTGGACTGACCACGAGGTACTCCACTTTCTTAACAAATACTTATTTTATTAACCAGGATTCTTTAAAAAACCTTGTTGACATTCTTACTTGACCCAAAAGAAAAAAAGAAATACACTACCAAAACTTCAAATAAAGAAAACAAATTCAACATAAATCAAATTAGAAATATATTCAAATGAATCAACACAATAGGACAAATTAAATCAAAACCGAGGCAATCTGTTACAAAAAACACCAATCTTAGTCTCTGGCCGATCTGGTTACTAGAATTCTCATATAATTTTTAAAGGTCCCATGGCATGAAAATGTCATTTTATGAGGTTTTTTAACATTAATATGAGTTCCCCTAGCCTGTATATGGTCCCCAAGTGGCTAGAAATTTTGATGGGTGTATACCGAGTTCTGGCTGTCTGTCTCTGCCTTTGAGAAAATGAGAGCTCAGATGCGCTGATCTGGAATTTTCCTGTTATGACGTCATACCAGGCAAGGTTACCTCCCCTTCCTCTGCTTTGCCCGCCCAGAGCATTCGGAGAAAATGGATTCAGTTTATGTCAGCACAGGCTTTACAAACAGACTTTACGATATAGATTCGACAACAGTTCATCCTCATCAGAGAGTGAGTCAAAGTCCGTAAAAAGGAAAAAGACGCGGCTACCTTCCTCAGAGATTAGGGAACCAGATATCCTAGGCCTTCCTGAACCAGTACCTGCACTTGAGCCAGCTGGAGTGCTCAGCCCACCCTTAGAGTCATCTCGGCCGGAGGTGGCTGTGGAAAAGGGAAAGGATGGGACGGTGTGGACCATCCTTCAGTCAACTGAACATCCAGGGAGAAGGCAGAGCCAAAATGTTCTGACTGAAGCTGCCGGTCCCACCGCGCACGAGAAGCGCAACATCGAAGATGCGCTCACTGCCTTTCTGTGTTTGTTTGACGATGGCATGTTGAAACACTTCAGGGACTGCACTGTGGCTGAGGCACATCAGCACCGTGGTGACAGCTCATGGGACCTGACAGTGGCTGAACTGAAAGCCTTCATAGCTCTGTTGTATATCCGTGGAACACAGGGTGCGAAGAACATGGAATTGGGGAGCCTTTGGTCGGAGAAATGGGGCTTCCCGTTTTTCAAAGAAACCATAGCCAGAAATCGTTTCAGGGAGATAATGAGATTCCTGCAGTTCGATAAAAAAGAAACCCGACGTGTGTGTCTGCAGGATGACAGGTTTGCCCTGGTATCGGCTAGGGATGGGCGATATGGACTTAAAAATGTATCCCGATATTTTCTAGTATTTATTGCGATAACGATGTCAATGACGATAAATGTAGTATCATGCAGGCAGCAGACTCAGAAAAACAAACAATGATCTTAAGTAAAACGTACCTGTCATCAAATAGGCTCCTATAATACATAATATATATACATTTATTTTTTTTTATGTAAAATTCCACACCAGCCTTTTCAGAAATGGAAAAGTTGCAGATATAATTGTCTTCTGTAAAAGTGCAGGTAATGTTTAAATAGTGCAACTGTGCTGAAAAACATCACACAATACAAACAATAATAATTCAAATCAATGACAAGCTTTAAATGTAAACCGATTCTGTATTTATTCATACACTCATGGTGCAAACAGTGGTAAAAATAGCAGAAACAGCAAAAGTAATTATCCCAAAAATGTCTTCAGATTACAAAAAAGCTACAAATAATGATTTAATGATAGAACTTCAGTAATTTGAGTTGATAAGATAATAATACCACGAATTCTTCAACTAATAAAAATAAACTGCACTAAGGATTAATGAGCTTCTGGGTTCATGAATATTAATCACGTTGTCAGCGCTCATTCAAACTGATTTGCTGAAATCAAAACAGGCACAGTAATAGGTGCACGCCAGCCAATGAGGTTCCCGTTTGTGCATTCGTTTCTTCCTGTTCATGAAAGGCTGAATAATTCCAAATAAACGCCATTATTTTACAGGAAAATACAATAAAGGATATTGTTTACATGTAGCACGTCAATTCTGTGTTGTGTAAGACTCTCTCGCTCTCTCTTTGAGTGTGTGTGAAACACTGAACGCTCTCAGTCGCGTGCCTCACACTAGTGTTTAATGTGCGTCAAATACACTTCGTATTCATTGAGATTAACTGAAATAGTGTGCTTTACCGATCGATTGAGAGAGAGCGAATCTCTTAAGCACTCAGTCCAAGTGCTCAGCGAGTGAAAATACATCTGTGTACAGGTTCAGATTGCCCTCAGGTAGCCCCTCGTTTAGCTATGAACTCTTCCGCAGCTTTCGCTGTTTTCGCTCTGCACGTGAGATGCGGATTCAGTGCCGCTGCTCCCATTGGGCGGCGCTTAGGGCACCGACTCCGAGTGCTGCGGGGGGCACCACAAGAAAATTCTCTCTCCATCCCCCGTTCAGCTATACAAAGTGTATGTGCGGATGGGTCGCGCCATCAACTAGGCTTTATCGTTATTATCGCGGGAAGACAAATTCTTATCGTGGGGAGAATTTTTACCGGTATATCGCAAACGATAAAATATCGCCCATCCCTAGTATCGGCCACTTAGAACAAGTTTATTCAGAACAGCATAGCCTGTTACAAGCCCGGTGCCGACATAACCATAGATGAGCAGCTGTTCCCCACCAAGGCCCGGTGCAGATTTCTTCAGTACATGGGGAATAAGCCTGATAAATTTGGCATCAAATTTTGGCTGGATGCTGATGTCCGTTCGAAATACATGCTGAACGGGGCTCCGTATCTGGGTAAAGAAGAGGAACGGAGCAGAGGTCAGCTTGTGGGAGAGAGTGTGGTGCTGAAACTGGTGGAACCATTCTTGGGCAAGGGAAGAGATATTACAACGGATAATTTCTTCACTTCACTGAAACTGGCCACCGCCTTACAGGCCAAGAAGACCAGCCTGGTTGGCACTATGGGAAAAAGTAAGCGCGAGTTGCCCCCCTCCGCAAAAGAGCAAGCGGAGTTGTATAACACAAAAGTGCTAAAATGTGCGGTTGCGACGTTCACGATATACCAGGGAAAGCCGAGGAAGAATGTGTGCATTTTGAGCTCCGTGCACACAAGCGTGGGCATCACCGATGGGCCGAAAGCAAAGCCGGAGTCTGTGACCTATTACAACAACACAGGGCTCCAGAGTGCGACTAAATGGTCGCATTTTGCGACTAAAATTTGAGAGTGTGACTGAATTTTACATCCAGTCGCACATGTGCGACCAGTAAATTTGCCTGCTGTCGGTACTGGAGAAATTAAGAAAATACACTTACTAATTATAATTGATAGACGTTATGTCTGGCAAATTCTATCTTTGCCAGCCGTTTCTATATGAGAGAATATTAAACCATTTGTCCGTGATGCATTTTTGCCATTCGCAATCCAGAAGAGAGAGAAAGCGAGTGAGCTACAGCGAACACAACACCACAGTCAGCTTAATGAGTGACGTAGGCCAAGAGAACTACACAAAAGTTTAGTCTGCTTAAACTTTAGGGATGTGCTGTGATATTAATCTAATTTTATTTTCGATTTTGGCTTCCAAGAATTATAAAAAGATGGTATGAGGTAAAACTATTCCTATAGCCGTGCTCGTCGAGATCATGCTTCCCTTCACAGCTGCGCTGTCATTTCTCCCTAAACCTAAACTTAACGTCAGAATCAGTGATTGTTGTAAACTGCGGTCTCTACTGTTGCTAAACTGCGGGATGTGTTCGATAATAAAGAGCTATTAAATGCACAATAATCCGCGCAAGAGACGCTGTTTCCAACTTCAAGGCGGCTTATGTGTGTGTGCTGCGAAATGGACCGACTTGCACTTAATATTTTAGGCTTCGTGTGCGCGTCTAAACCATCAAATAAACAACAAATAGCCGGTGTCAAAATGACCGGATTGGAGAGTAGTTATTTGAACAGTTTATATCTTAAATGGGCGTAAATAGTTTGGAGAAATAGGAGAATATGATATTATTAGTTCTACATTCGATCTGTCTTAAAGGGTCAGCGTCTAATAAACCTGCTGACGATTGAGCCATTAATTAGAATCGAACAAAAGGCAAATAGAAAATATTCACATCTCTTGAATTAATAACTTTAGCTTTTATAAGCATTAATCTATTAATTTATACAGTGAAAACTATGCAGTGCTATTTTACATTGCATTACTTTATTAGATTTCTTTGTAGGTTTGTTCTTTACTGTAATATTAATGTTAGCAGACCTTCTGAACGCCTGCACACTGGTCCATTTACAAATGGATGTTTATATTTTTGTTCAAACTTTGCGGTTTCTTTTGCTATAGATATTTTACTTTTCAGATTATAAAGCCATGTTATTTATGTTCTTAATTATGTTTTTTTTTTCCATAAAAATAAAATAAATAAAGTATAATAAAAAGACCCGGTAAGAATACTGTTAAAGTACCGGATCGATAAGCAGTATCGGTAAGAGTAGTAATACCATTAAAACCTTAACGATTCCGATCCCTATTAGTAATACAGTGGAAATTAGTAGATTTGGTTAGCATGTTGATTTACGGTGTGCGCCCCTAAAATTTCTGGTTGTGCCCCTAAAATTTTCAGTTGGGGGCCACTGTGCTCCTAGTGAAAAAAGTTAGTCTGGAGCCCTGCAACACCAAGTATGGGGTGGATGTCCTAGATCAGATGGCACGGGCATACTCTGTGAAAGGCGATACGCGGAGGAGGTGAGAGCGGAGTTCATGGAGGGGAAAAGGGCAGCTTCGCAGTTGACACAAGGTCCCAAACAAAATCAACCCCCGCAACTGACACCAAAACGGAGACAGTGCCAGGTGCGGAGAATCTGCAAACAAAATAAAACGCACGACACCTGCTGCAAATGCCACAAACCCGTGTGTGGAAATTGTGCGAGAAGAACAGAAGTAACTTGTGTTGACTGTGAATCTTAAATAGCCTCATATAGTCATATATTTATTTAATATTAATATATTTAATTTGTAGCGTAATTGTTTTATGGTTCCAAACTTCGTTCGTGACTCTTTTTAACTTTAGAGCTGCTTGTTTCCAGCTTATGTTCTGTGTTATAATGTATCATAAATGTTGTTAAAAAAAAATAAAAAAATCAAATAGATCATTTTAAATGTTATTTTGTTGTTCTGAGTTATGTAAAATAAATACAGAGAAATACTGAATATGCAATAATTACATTTTACCATGAAATGCCGCGAATATTTCTAAATGTATAATTATCATTTTTAACTAAATAAAAAATGTACATGTTGATGTTATTTGTTTTTTTTAAAGATATCCTAACACAGTTAATACATTAATCTCTCATTTGGGCAATTTATTTAGAGATTATAGAGTTTATAATATAGCGGTCAAAATGACCCCTCACGGCTGTTCTAGTAGTTTTGGAATTCTGGCGCTTCTAGTGTTAAAGCGAGTTTAGACCATCAGATGTGTATTATGTTGAACTAATGCCTGATATATTGTGACAAACGAACACTCAGACAGAAGCTCGCACATCACGTGAAGATCGCGCGCAGAGAGGAGCGCAGAGACGCAGTGTCAACGCTGTCCTGCTGTGATTAAAGTAAAGTCACTAAAGTAGCTTGGAAACTCAACTGTTATAGCATATATTTTAATACCTTTGAAGTAAGTACAAACCACAGCTTCATAATGAATAGAGACGGTATGAGTAATTCACACAGACAATCACTCTCTCATTAATGCATTCAAATAAATGTAATTGTAGCAACTATGAGTCAGATATAATAATAACTCAACGGGGAATTTGAATTAAAATGAAAGAGACTCGAATGACACTATATTTTATAAATAATTCAGAATTAATGTTTACACCTTAACTTATTCGTCCACCGATATGTAAGAACTTAGAGGGGACTCTGTTAAAGGGAAACGGGTCTATTTAGCTCAAATTAATGAATGAATGAATTCATAGGGAAATTTGAGCGTCTATTTTACAGCCGAGCAAATGACTCTTCCAGCGTTCATTTGAACGGGCCGTAAATATATACTCTGCAGCGAATATTAATATCCGAACAATAGTGAAACACTATTTAACAGCCAGGTAACTTAGATCGGCAGTTCAAGACATAAAATTCGTAAGCACATAACATAAGAACAGTTATCTTTGAATACAAACAGAACTTTATTGATTACTCTAACACATCAAACTAATATCTAACATAAACACACGCACTCGCACATTCACACACGTTGCAGAAAGGAAGAAGGTCAGGAAAAGAATACGTTTTAAGAGAGAGAAAATATGAAATCCCAAGCAATATATGCATTTATGACACCATTGATCAGTAATTTAACCTCCTATCATTTCTTAGGCAGGGTTATTACATTTGATCTAATGCACCAGTTCAGCTCGAAATCTAGAGGTATTACTTGCGTTTGTGTCTCGTGTGTCGTCTCAGACAGGGGATTCTCTTTCCCCGCTGGAGAGGGGTTTTCCCGGGTCTTTGATTTGCTGAAGGTCTGGTCGTGTCTTTGATCGACGTCTTGGGAAGCCAATCACGTGGCGTGTTGGCGGCTGGATGGAAGTCTTGTGGGCGTTGTTTGAAGTTGAAGCGCGCTGGTGGAGACTAGTTGAGTAACTTTGCTGCGAAACTTAACAGAACCCGAGACTTAACGGAAAGAAAATAAACTTTAAGTAAAAGAAAGGAAAGTGAGAGAAGAGCAGATGGCCTGAATGAAATCGTTGTTTAACCCATTTTCTCTGATCTTGGTCTGCCACGATCGTCAGATCGTCTCCTGGGAGCTCTCCGTTCAGAACTCAACTCTTGTCAAACTGCTAGGACTCAACTCATCTCTGAACTGCGAACTGGCTGCGAACAGGCCTGAACAGGCCGCGAACTGCTGGCTCTGAACTAGCTCTCGAACTGGCTCTCAACTCGCTGCGAACAGGCTGTGAACAGACACTCTTCGTCTGTGATCTGTGATTAACACTCAAATATTTTCCCATCCCCTGGATGGGTTCTGGCCAATTAGGGTTCAGGGGTGACTGTGTCTCCACCCCTCCCATAAAATTGGATTATCTATGGTAATTTAGTTTCCTGCTCTTAAGCAGAGAGTAAATTTAGACATAATTTCTTACTATAAGGACATGGTCAATTCTATAAAGATTTCATTCAGCTCATCTGTTGGATTATACCCATACGAACAAAAAGATATCAAACACGGTGCCTTTTCATCCACTCATTCAATAGTTACATAATTGCATGAATTGGGAGTGATGTACATGCATAATAGTCACGCGTATCAGTTGTAAACACACTATCAAGCTATGTCGAAGGCTATTTGAATGAAAGTCTAATAATCAGTGATTTGATGCACTCCATATGTAACAGTTTCTGTGAGTTTGCTTGGAGTTTTAGCTGTGTCACGTGGAGTTCATTTACCGGTCATTGAAAAGACAGAGATCTGGTTTGTTTTTTTTGTCTTGTGATCACAACGAGTCTTTTGTCCTCTTTTTCTAAGTTTTGGTCAAAAGTCCATAGGCAATCGAGTAATTTTTATAATCTAAAACTAGTAGCTCCAGGCAGAATGGAGCCTCCATCTCTCTTGTGATCGATGGTCGATTTCCTGGGGTCTGGAGCTGAATTGGGCTTTGTGAAGGGGATGTTCATTTGATCTAATCATTTGGAAGATTCATTAAACTATGTGTCTGCGTCCACAATTCCTACAGACGCTACATAATGTAGGCCTACTGTGTCCATTTATCTGTCTCTGATGTACAACAAACAGAAATATGCCCCATAGACAACAACTGCTGAAAGAGAACCGTTTCCTTCAAGTGTTTTAAAATCACAAAGAAATGCACTTTTTCATTAGAAAAAAAAAATCCACCTTTAGCCTAATAGTAGAAAATATTTACAGTACAAACCTTATCAGGAACTTACGAGGGCAAAAAAAAGAGAAGCAAAATAATCGTTCATTATTCGTAATCGAGGTAAAATGTTCAATTAATCGAGGTTTTTATTTTTGGTCAAATCATTACAGCCCTAATAATATGTCTCTACTACTAATAATCATTATATTTAAATGGTTGATTATTTTTGCATGTGAGCTGCATCTGGATACATTTTGATAGACCTCCCGAAACTACTAGTGTCGCAGAGCTGGAGTGTTACGGATACGTGGAGTTAATAAATTAATTAATTTGGTAAATAAATATAAACAACATTTATTTATACATCACACAACTATTTACAACACAAAAGAGGTTGGCTTTGCTTAAGTTGTTTCTCCGGATTTTTGTTGCTTTTAAGGGAAAAAAAAGCAAATTTTTGCCTGTTTAGGTTCGTCACCTTCTCCATTCTTACCACTAAAATCATTCCATTTTTACCTCTAAAGTTACTACTCGCAAATCCTTGTTTTTTTGGGGGAATATATTTCAGGGCTCAATGCTAAGGATTTTTTTCAGGGGTTCAAATTTTTACTTGCCCTGTCAGAATTTTCACTAGCCCCACCACAAAAAAACTGATAAATAAAATAAAATAGGCCTAGTATTGTTTTTGAGCCATGTAAGCTTAATAAATAAGGTTATGATTCTAAAAACTATTATCCTAACTCATATATTTTTTTTTATATTGTTAAAGACAGTCAGTAATAAAATAAGAACAAATAATCAAATTACGAGCAAAAGCACAAATAAATACAGCAGAACAAATATTTACAAATAGGTCTAAACTAGATTGTCAGGTACAAAAATAGTAATCAAATGTAAAATATCACTGCATAGTCTGCATAAAATTATATGTCACTGCATATAAATATAGATGAACCCCTTATTAAAAGTTATTCAGTCATGAGCAGTGAGTGATTTTTTTTGTCTTTTGTTAGCTCAATATTTATATAGCCAATGACGATATTTATATCAGGCTTTCCATGTTTTCACTGTTATACGGTAGGGGGCGCTGTAGCACATTTACTGGACGAGAACAAAATCTCCTGATCAAAACACAGCTGAAGAAGCAGCAACGTGCGATATCATGTGTAAGCAGATGCATATGTAAAATAACGCGATCATCAACATTAAACAGCATATAAATCACAACTGCCTAATGTTATTGAATGACATGTCAACCCAGGACGAGTTATAGGACTGTGAAGCTTTGGGGTGTTGATGGACTCGATCTACAACATCTGTGTTTTGTTCATCGTTCGGACGTAACGTTAGTCTTTTACAAAAACGTGATTTTCTCAGCTTTATGCTCAAAATGTTGCTTTTTCATGAAACTTGCAACATTCAAGTGTTGATTAAAAAGGTAATGTATGAAGCTGGAATAAAACAGTGGGTCTGTTCTTTCTTTTGATGTATTGCATGTTTAGATATTCTGTGGGCCATGAAACTTCTGAAAATGACCATAAATGCTGGCGGTGACTGGCAAATTTCATGTTTACGTTCATTTAAAAGACCTAACCAACTATGTTTACGATGATACTCAACAAGACAGGCATTTTGATATCATTTTGTGTGAATATTTGCGTGCTGTAAAGCGTGGCCATGCTTATGTGTGTTATTGCTGCACTTCGCGAGTATCACACTGAGAGACACTCTTTCTCGTCTATGTGCGCTTGAATATTTAAATTGGCAAGGCTTAAAAATGTGCAAATGATCAGTTTCCGTGAAGATGCAGCATTGGCCCGAGTGTCTTTTTCGCTGGCACTGGACCATCGGGCTATTCTTATTGTCGATCGTAATGACAAATATTTTGATTCATTCGGGGGGGCCGCCCCCCCAAAACAATGGTAGGGGAAACACTGAGCACTCTATTCTCCTTATATGCAAAACCATAGACCTTTATCTACTGAAGCACAAAAAATAAATAAAAGAAGACTCAATTCAGTGGCCTATTTGTGCTCTGTTTGAGATGAGTGCACGCTGCACAAACAAATGATAAACTTTCGTGAATCACTGTCCGAGCGCCTTTCACAAGCTCTGAAAGGTAATTTAAACGACAATGAAAGCATTGGCGATAATACATAGACTGACATTGTGTGAAAATGTGAGTGTTAAAACAAATGTGCCTCTTAAATATATAAATAGCCTACAGGTATAAATTTTTAATGCTTGGCATCGATGCATCGTGTTGTTAGACATTAGATCGTTGCATCAACCTATTTCGATGTATAGTTACACCCCTAGTCGGCACCACTCTCCGACATATTTTGCAGCACACTGAAACCTGATGTTTATCAGATCTTAGATAGCCGAACCACTTCCATGCCACTGAATTAGTCTTTCCTCTCTTATCAACTATTTCTTCTGCTTTCTCCTTACTTGTGGAAGCTCATTCAGTCACATTTGTGCTCCGGTCAGGGGTACTCGTAGGTAAAACTTGCCGCGCTGGATCTAGCCTACTACTGCTGATCACTGGCTGCTTGTCTGAGGTGTACGTCATCACGCAAGTAGCCAATCGTGTTCTGCTCTTTCTGACAGCTGCGCCCTGTCAGTGAGTCATTGTATATCGAAAAATCAGAAATGTGTTTAAAATGTGATTCCTCAGACCAGGCCACCTTCTTCCATTGCTCCGTGGTCCAGTTCTGATGCTCACTTGCCCACTGTTGCCGCTGCAGCTATGCAGCCCCATGTGCAACAAACTACGATGACACCTTTCTATCAAAACCAGCATTAACTTCTTGAGCAATTTGAGCTACAGTAGCTCGTCTTTTTGATTGGATCACATGAGCCAACCTTCGCTCCCCATGTGCATCAATGAGCCTTGGCCGCCCATGACCCTTTCGCCGGTTCACCACTGTTCCTTCCTTGGACCACTTTTGATACTGACCACTGCAGACCGGGAACACCCCACAAGAGCTGCAGTTTTGGTGATGCTCTGACCCAGTCATCTAGCTATCACAGTTTGGCCCCTGTCAAACTCGCTCAAATCCTTACGTTTGCCCATTTTTCCTGCTTCTAACACTTCAACTTTGAGGACAAAATGTTCACTTGCTGCCTAATATACCCCATCCACTAACAGGTGCCATGATGAAGAGATACTTACGTGTTATACGTGTTATTCACTTCACCTGTAGCCGATCACAGACATGTTGAGCGTGTGAATGCAGCGATCTCATCAGAAAGAACATGGTTACTTGCATGTTGTGGCATTTCTGTCGGGTCCATATCGTAAAAGTTTGTAAAGTCTGCACCGAAATATCGACTGATTTACCAAATAATCCACAGTGAAATGTAGCGAATACAAATAAATAATGCTCAACTGAGACATTCACATTGTTGAAAATAAATAAGCACATTCCTAGCATTAGGATCCTTTGGAAGGTAATGTTATTTTTAGTCCAGTGATCCTGTATCGCTCTTCTCTCCTCGTAATCTCACTAACACTCCAGTGGGCGGGGCCAAAGTTGCGATGGTGAAGCAGTCGTTGATCTTCTTCTGCAGAGGGGGTCTTTCACCATCTATTACAGGGACATTCCATAAAAAGACATTCTCTGGGCTTGGTTACAATAAAAGCTGTTTTTGGACTAGGACGTTTTTAGTTCTGAAACTTAAGCCACGTATCCACTGAAATTACCCGGAACAATTTGTCCCAGGAACCTTTTTCCAAGGAACTTTTTTCAACCCAGACCTGTTGCTGTCTGTGTTTTCATTGCGGTCTAAAGTACCATGAAGATTAGGCAAATTAGTCCGGTGACGTAGGACTGCACATGACTTTACAGTTCCCGCTGGATTTCGTCTTCCGCATATAAGCTTTATAAAGCCTGAAACTCGTCGTCGGGTAGGATTCGAATAGCAAACAACTCTTACTGCACGCGCCGCAACAAACTTTTTAAAATGGTGGTTGAAATAAAATGCTGCATGGACTCAACCAATCAAAATGCTGATTGAACTCAACCAGTCAGCATGTTCAGCGCCCAAGTCCCAAACCTGAAAGTTCCTGGTCTTTGAAAAAGTACTACCTCAGGAGCAGGGACTTTCGGAGGGGGAAATCTTTACCCGGAACTTCAATTAGACCAGGGGTGGGGAACGTTGATCCTGGAGGGCCACTCTCTTGCAGAGTTTAGCTCCAACCCTGAAAAAAACACTCACCTGCCTGTAACTTTAGTTATCCTGAAGAACTTGATTAGCTTCTGGTGTGTTTGATTAGGGTTGGAGCTAAACTCTCCAAGAGAATGGCCCTCCAGGATCAACGTTCCCCACTCATGATTTAGACCCTGGTCCCTGCAGTCAAAGCACACCCTAAGAGTGTACCACCATAAAGTCCCTAGTTCCTGGGGAAAGTTCCTACGGTGGAAAGTCAGCTTTACTGGATATTCTTATAGTATGATGACCTAATCAAAATTGTATTTCTCAGTTCATGACCCCTTTATAATCTTTTAACCCAACCTACTGAATATGCTGTACATGGTAATGTTCAGAATATTTCCTCTTCTGTCTCTGAAAATGTACAGATTGTAAAATCTTCTTTTGAACACCAATTTAAAAGAGTCCCTATAATGCCCTTGATTTTGGTTTTGGGCTCTACTAAAACAGGTTTTCCTGCTTGAATGTTGATTATTTTCCCCATATTCTCCATTGTTGCAGCTCTTCTCTTCCCAGTCTGTCAGTAATGCTCTGTTTAGTTCCTGTCTCTATGAAGCCCCTGCTTCTGAAAAGCACAATGTGCTCTGATTGGTCGGCTAGAGAAGTGTATTTCCAGCGTGTTTGGGAAATGTCCCACCCCTTACCACAAGCGCCAGTTTCTGTTGTAATGTGCTATTAAATTGGGGGTCACTTTTATTATCTTAATCCTGTTTCCCCAGTATTTTCCTTGAAATGAATTTTAACTTACTTTTTTTTTCTTCTTTTAGACCTGTTGGAAGAGGAAAATGAAGAACTGAGTGAAGAGGAAAGTGAAGAAATCAGTGAAAAGGAAGAGGAAGATCAGAAATCTGAGAATTCCACAACTGGAAAAAAATCTTTGAAGAATGTGTCACATAAAATAACTAAAAGAACAGGAGCTAAAAAGGCATACACGTGCCTTCAGTGTGGAAAGAGTCTCACAACTAAAGCAAGCCTAAAGGATCACAATATGATTCACACTGGAGAGACGCCTTTCCCATGCAGTTACTGTGGGAAGGGTTTTAGATACAAAGCAGTCCTTAAAGAACACATAAGAATTCACACTGGAGAGAAGCCTTTCACATGCACTCACTGTGGGAAGAGTTTCAGACACAGATTAAGCCTTAAGGAGCACACAAAAACTCACACTGGAGAGAAGCCTTTTACATGCCCGCAGTGTGGGAAAAGTTTTGCCCAGAAACAATACTTTAATATTCACTTAAAATCTCACTCCAGTGAGAAGCCTTTCTTCTGTTTTCACTGTGGAAAAGCTTTTAGTCAGGAGGCACTCGTGAAAATGCACGAGATCATTCACAGCAAAGTGAAGCCGTATCACTGCGCTCCATGTGGGAGGAGTTTCGGAAATAAATCTGCTCTTCAAAGACATTTAAAATCATACATACATAATAAATACAGGCCCCTAGAAAAATTCATGCTCCAAACTGCAGCCTCAGGTCATGGTTTTCCCTCAGGAGCAAATGTGTCCCAAAAAAGCAATATAATGGGGATGTTTACTTAAACGCATTACCTGCAATGAGAAAGGCAGAACAGATTATACAAATACAAAGATACAAATGATTTAAACATGCCTGGTGCTGTGAAGGGATTCTTTTCTTTAACAACTGTCACATATAGTTTGTGTTGTTTTAGTTCTTTGAGTGTAGGGCATGTTTACATGTCAACGACATACTAAATACAGATGACAACAATGTCAAAACAATTGCAGTTCACACAAATCTGCGAAAATGACTAAAAAGGCTGTATTATGCATTCTAGGCCAGTAGTTGGCGATGTCACTTTTGTCACTTTGTCAAGAAACATATGCATAACATATGCATATGTAGAAACATATGCATCAGTGATGCGCGGGTCAATGTATAAACAACCCGCACCCGACCAACGTTTTTATCTAACCCGCCCGCAACTCGGACCGCTAAAAAAAGAAGAAAATATTGTACCCGACCCGCTTCCTGACCCGCATTTTTTAAAAGTAGTAAATGCTCATTGTAGCGTCATTGGGCCATTGAGAAAATGTTCCAGGCCCTGACGTGGTGCGCTCAGAGGTGTAGCGGCGAGAGCAGGCAGTTCTTGAGGCGGCCCATCATTTTCCATTTCAGCTGTCTAGATGCATATTATTGATGAATGCGATGTTTATGTTTCGACCCTGCTTGAAGAATTCATCAGCGGGTTAGTCAATTGAGAGAAGGCCCACTTTTGGAAAAGTGTGAAAGCCCTTAGGAGCGCAAACTGTTCTTTTTCTGAATGCTGTATGATATAGCCTATAGTCTTATGTAATAAAGGCTTGATTTATTCATTTATTTCATTTCATTTTCTTAACAATTAAGAGGCTGCATGTGTTTATCCAGTCTAATCGAAGTGTGCGTCGACAAAATTGTTTTTTTTGGGCCCCCAAAAAAACCACTGCTAGATCATTTTGCACTACCCTAGAGTATACAGACAAAGGCATGTCTGTCCTCAAGGGACCTTTTGTGAGTATGTGAACTGGGTACTCCTGCAATGTGATTTACTTTTTGGTTCTGTCCAGTTCCCTTGCCCTTCCTCTGCTGCCTCGTCCAGCTCAAAGAACTCCGTGTTTACATCCAGTTCCCTGTGTCCTCTTCATCCTCCTGCTCTGCCGGCTCTCCTCAGGCCTCAGGCTTCCCCAACACGACGATGATCTCAAGGCCAGCCACTTCCACTATGATTTTCAGAGTTAGAGCCTAAAAGTTCTGCCACCCCAGCTCCACCTCTGCCCTCAGGGCCCATGACTCCGCCTCTACTGTGACTCTCTGATCCCTCTGCTCCACCGGGGTCCCTCGTCCTTCCGACTTCACGTGGACTGTCGCTCCCTGTCTCCAAGCCTTCAGCTGCACGTTGGCTCTCTGATCCTCTGCCTCCATCTAGGTTTTCCATCCTTCTGGCTCCTCCGTAGTCCTCAGTCCCACTAGCTTCACCTCAGTATTCCAATCCCCCAGTTCTGCCTTTGTCTCCATCTAGTCTGGCTTCACCTCAGATTTCCATTGCTCCGGTTCCACCGCAGATCTCCATCCCTCCCTGGGTGGTCTTCCACTCTACTCGCCGACAGGTTTTGCGGAATTCCCGAAATCAAATCGGTGCTTGTTCACGCGAGTGACAATTACGCAGTGTGAATTATCAAAGATGCGATCCGAGAGAATCGCAGATGCCTGTGAGATATTTGGCATGCTAAATATCTGGACCTGTGGACGATTCTTAATTCTGCTGTGTGAAATGTGTTCTGACTGAAAATTACACCGGCGATGACCTACAACCAATAAGAGAGCGGGATACTTGGCAGCTTGATTGTGGAGGAGTTCTAGACCAGAATATCAGTATTTTTAATAGATTTATTTACAATTATATCAAACAGAAACAAAGCACAAACATTTGCTTGGCCAGCCACAACAGCAGCACATTGCAAAATTTTTATTCACCTCCAACTCTCTTTGCAGAACACTATCCTGTGTCTCCCCAACAATTTCCTCCTTCATAATTTTATTTTTCTTTCCCTCCTTTTCACTGCAAATCAGTGCACAGACCATTTGGATTGCAAGCTTTTCTTTTTTTTTCTCACAAAGTGTTTGGTTGTGAAATGTAGTTTGCGAATGGGACAGAGTTGTTGGTGATTCTTCATCTTGTACTGTCATGCAATGTGAAACCCCCTGTCGCAGATCCATCGTGCAGTGTGAACACAGCAGCAACTGAATGCTAAACCAGAAAGTCATGCAGTGTGAAAAGAACTGCGATCTGATGAGTTTGAAAATCATGCAGTCTGAACTCGGCATAAGTCTTTATACCCTGTTTTGTTCAGTTATTTGTTCCCATCAATATGGTTTGGTTGACTGTGCTTAATTTTTTCGTGTTTTCATTTAATAAATCCCACTTTGTCTCAAGATCCTCATCTCTCATTGGCTTGCACCAACCATTACAACAACACTTTTAAAAGAATGCAACGACTAGTGTACGGTTTCATGTTTCATGTTTACATGTATATCCTTAAAGGTCCCGTTTTTCGTGTTTTTTTGAAGCTTTGATTGTGTTTACAGTGTGCAATATAACATGTGTTCATGTTTCGCGTGTAAAAAAACACAGTATTTTTCACACAATTTACTTATCTGTATACCGCTGTTTTCACTGTCCTCAAAACGGCTTGAAAGATTTCCCTGTTCTATGAAGTCCCTCCTTCAGAAATATGTAACGAGTTCTGATTGTGCCAGCGGTTCCCGTGTTGTGATTCGACAGCAGCTTAGGGCACGCAGAGCGCACGTTACCGGAAAGCTCATGCCTCTTACCATAACGGGGATGCATGCGCTCAATGATCTCTAAGTACAGCGTCCCTGGGAAAGCCAAACAAAGGTGATTTGACTCCGGGATGAAAATAACAGCGTCTCGACGACATGGCGACAAACAAACTATACGAACGCAACCGAACGCAACACTTCCTATTCTCCACGCGGGAGCAACAAGACCACGCCCCCTTTTTCGTGTGTTCTTGTGGGCGGAGTTTAGTCAACATACTGCTCTACTGACGTAATTAAAGCAGGAAATACCAGGATGTAGTCCTAACCGGCCGTAGTCCTAACCAGCCGTTCGCTGTAGGCTTTGAAAGGGAACTTCTGTTAAATAAAATATCTCGCTTGGCATTGAACTTTGAGCTTTATAATTTTACAGGTATTATAAATGCTCTAACAGCAACATTACACACCAAAGTTTGAAAAATGGGATCACAAAGAACAGGACCTTTAACAACTGTGTCCATATCACGTAATATTCATTACTCGGGTAGAAGTATAGATTAAGTTTTAAAAAGACTTCTGTAGAAGTTGAAGTATCAACTCAAGCTTTTTACTCAAGTAAAAGTGTCAAGTCAACTTTATTTATATAGCGCTTTTTAAAATGTAGATTGTTTCAAAGCAGCTTCACAGTGTTAAGCAGGAAAATAATGCAACAGAATTTGATTCAGCTTTACAGCTGCTCTGGAGAAAACGGTGATGTCATCTAGCTCATTTCAATTATCATATAGTGACAATGTGGGCAGATCAGTAATTTAGTTGATATAGTTAATTTAGTTTAGTAATTACATTTATTTGGATATTTAGTTGAAAATGTAGTGTCCCCAATTGAGCAAGCCAAGCCAAAGGCGACAGTGGCAAGGAACCAAAACTCCATCAGGTGGCATAGTGGAGAAAAATAAACCATGGGAGAAACCAGGCTCAGTTGGGGTGCCAGTTCTCCTCTGGCCAATGAATAAACAGTGTATGATTATTATTCTGGCAAACTTACAGGTCAGAAGTCATATTAAAAGTGTAAAAGTACTGGTTTCAAAACTACTTAAAGTATAATAGTAAAATTAATGTAAGGAGAAAAAAATGCCATTAAGGACAAAAGCTTAGGCCACACCACAGGGGCCAATAGTGCCCTACCCCATCTCCTCAAAAAAACCTGGCGCGCTATTGGCAGGTTTAACTCGATGATGGTTAGAGAAGCGATGGATCGTTGGTCTGATTGGTTGAAGGACTATCCAATTGCGTACAGAGGTTGAAGGACTATCCAATTGCGTACAAAATCATTTGAACGATGCCCGTTGATCACGCCTCTTGTTGAGTAGAAAAAACAGAGCAATGTTCTCCCCGAAAAGATTGAGCTTGGTCTGGTGATAACCAGACAACTAGGCTACCTGTTTCAGCCGCATATATGGCCATTGAAAATGAACGCATTTTTTTTTTACGATGACAAGCCAGAATGAAAACAAGCCGAAAGGAAATAGGAGTAACAAGGCTATTTTTAAAATGTAAGGAGTAGAAAGTACAGATAACTGCGTGAAAATGTAAGGAGTAGAAGTAAAAAGTAGGCTGAAAAATAATTATACCATTAAAGTATAGATACCCAAAATTTCTACTTAAAGCTGCAGTCTGTAACTTTTTGCGCTCTAGCAGTTAATAAACAGAACTTCATGCTTGCGGAAGAACATTGCAACTGGAGCTACTTCTCTCTGTTTATGTCTATGGCGAGTCGCGCAGTGACTGTGCTCCTCCACAGCGGTTCCTATCAGATCGGTCTGAAATAGTCCCAATATAAACACTTATTATAAGTGAACCATAATGATTCAGGGTAAGACAAAAACACTGTTTGGAAAATGGATTCATGTTGTACATTCTCATATAATTTTTGTAAATCTTGAACACAAAAAAAGTTACAGACAGCAGCTTTAAATCTGTAGTCCGTAGTTTTTCCTCTTTGTCGCTATCTCTGTTCGAAATCTGCAATTGCAGTTATTCGCGGAATTATCAACTTTACGTGAATTGTGCCACGGCACAGCGTGGAGGAATCCATTGTTTTGAGGAGAATTGTTCACCGCGTGGTGTGGATACTGTCATTCAGAATCACAGATTATACTTTTTGAAAGTATGACCAACATAAGAATTTTCACCGGAAAATGTCATCTGAAAAAGTACGTTTGTTCTGACCAACTAAGGGGAAAAAAGTAAATGCAGTAAATTGCGATGATTAAATCGAACTACCGCTTATCATATCACGCCAAACCATTTAAATTATACTTTGTTTATAAATATTTAATGTTAACAACATCAGCATAGCGTGACTACATTTAATGTGTATTAGGGCTACCTGTAGTTTAGTTTCCATTTCTGTGCAGTCTAATTTCTAACTGTCAAATACCATCAATTGAATGTGGAGTAGAGGTGAATTGCTCCCTATCATAGCTAGTGCAAAATAATTGATATTTACCATAATGCACATAGCAAAATGAGAAAGGCACAACAAAGAAAACTCTGTAACTGTATGAATTAAGCGAACAAGGGTGCTTCTATTACATAGTTGAACCATTGAAATGTCTTGTCCAGCAGAAAAAAGCGTCTGTTTTGAACTCCACACGCCACATTTCAAAAGCCATTTTGATCCTTGTTTTCACATAGGTCCGGTTGAAGTCTCTTGTTTTCTGTAGCCACTCCAAGGGTGCATCTCATTCAGCCCCCTAGTTCAGTAGTCAGGGCACTGATCAGGGATCAGCCCATTGACTTATGTCCTGGTCAGTGTCCTGACTACTGAACTAGGGGGCTAAATGAGATGCACCCCGAAAGTCCGAAGTCTTTTGCCTTTTACAACGGGTGAATCTCTAGATGTCACTGGTGATTGTGTTTAAACTTATCAATTTGATGGCGGATCCAGAAAGGTTCAATTATATCAAGTGCTGTGAGAAAAGGCTATACATCTCCACCTCCAACATCCTCACAGGCAATATAGCCTACTAGCCGGGACACCTTCTTTATGTGTACAGATGTGACGTAATGACGCAAAGACATGTTTGAATTTCCCGCGGAAGTCCACCAGTACCACTGGAATTAAAAACATTATTACAAGCTTACCGTTGTAAATTGAGCTAAGGTAAGCAGATAGTATTGAACACTGGCTGGTTATGTACTTGCTCAAAAAATAATTTTGACTGCAGCTTTAAAGGATTAGTTCACTTTTAAAAAAACTTTTGCTGATAATTTACTCACCCCCATGTCATCCAAGATGTCCATGTCTTTCTTTCTGCAGTCGAAAAGAAATTAAGGTTTTGGATGAAAACATTCCAGGGGTTTCCTCCATATAATGCACTTCAATGGGCTCCAAACGGTTCAAGGTCCAAATGACAGTTTCAGTACAGCTTCAAAGGGCTTTAAATGATACCAAACGATGAATAAGGGTCTTATCTTGCGAAACGATCCGTTTCTGCGAGAAACCGAGCAGTATTTATGCTATCATTTTACCTCTTAACAGACGAACGTGATCATCTCTGAGCTCAGCCATTACTTCCGCCAAGTGAGGTCAAATACGATCGTGGTCATAGATGTATACGTAGATGCCTCATTAGCGCCTGCACAGATCAGTAGAATGAGGCATCTACGATCGATATATCTATGACCACGATCGTATTTGACCACACTTGGCGGAAGTAATGGCTGAGCTCAGAGATGATCACGTTCGTCTGTTAAGAGGTAAAATGATAGCATAAATACTGCTCGGTTTCTCGCAGAAACGGATCGTTTCGCTAGATAAGACCCTTTTTCATCGTTTGGTATCATTTAAAGCCCTTTGAAGCTGTACTGAAACTGTCATGAATGATTTAAATTTTATTTAAAATGATATACTAATTCAAAGCAAGGCCGTAACCAGGTCAAACAACAGTGAACGAAATTCTAGGTCTAATTCTAGTTGGGAAATAATCTTTTTGGGACTATTTGCAAACAATTTTTGCATTAATTTGCGTCAAATATATTATTATTCCGTGCATGAGTGATAAATGCATATATCCGCTGTCAACATTTGAATTTCCTAGTGGTCTGGTGGTTGAATTTTTGTAAACTGTGTCAAAGGTTCTGGGTTCTAATCCGCTCTCATATAGTTTTTTTTTTCTTCTTCATTAAAATTAAAAATGTTCATCAATGATTGTATATTAAGAGCAGGGACACTTTGTGTGCATTTTGTTTTGTGACTTCACCGGAAAGAATAGAGTCTCTCTCCACAACGGCATTAAGCGATAGATTGACGTGCTCGTCTGTGTGTGAAGACTGTGCATGAGCCAAAAGAGAACGTAAACCCTGAAAAAGAATGTCTGTGATTTGCACTGAAATCCAAACCAGGGATATATGTGAGGCGTAACACTTAAAATGATTAAAATGTCAAATTAACTGAATTTAAGTTTCAATCATACATTTAAGTTGGAATCTTAATTTCTCCATGTACTGATCAACAGCCATCTTGTGTAATCCATGAAACTGACACAGATTTATAACTGATTTATAGGTTTTTGGGTAACACTTTAGAATAATGGTCATTAGTTAACATTAGTTAACTACATTAGTTAACATGAACGTCTCGGTTACGTATGTAACCCTCGTTCCCTGAAGGAGGGAACGGAGACGTACGTCGAAACTGACCGACGAATTGGGATCTGTTTCAGAGACCAATCTACTTCGAGTGTATTAAAAACGAGCCAATGGACATTGGCATGCGGTGCACGCATTCCACGCACCGCCCCGCATTGCGGGTATAAATACGGAAGTGGAAGTACCGCACATTGTTTTCAACTGAGGAGCCGAGAAGAGTGGCTCGGGCCTTCAGCTGAAGCACAGCACCTGGCGACGGGACGTACGTCTCCGTTCCCTCCTTCAGGGAACGAGGGTTACATACGTAACCGAGACGTTCCCTTTCAGTCGGTCACGTTCGACGTACGTCGAAACTGACCGACGAATTGGGATCCCTACCAAAACGCCAGGGATGCTGGCCCTTCCAGCGCCCTGCCTGAGCTCGCTGGACCACTCCTAAGTTGGAGTGGGAGTCAGGGCTCCCGGCAGGGAAGGACAGTCACTGCTGTTCCTGCAAGACCCACTCAGCGTGACTATTGGATAACGCTGGGAAAGCGTGCCCGTCTCGGGAGATGGTACGCTGCGGAGCCACATCCTTCAATGGAAGGAGAGGTGGAAATACGCATCAGGACTAACCTAACCTAGGGTAGTGCAACTATGGAAAATCTCTGGGGTGGACCCAACCTGATCCCAGGGGGGGAAGAACACATCCCAGAGATGACAGAGCGGGCTCTGTCGAGGGAAAGACACGGGGCTAACCGAGCAGGGTAGCAGATACCGTGGAGAATACACATATGGGGTAGCCGTGAGGGGACCGCAACATATGGAACCCAGCCTACACACACGTTCCACAAGCATACGGGTGCAGGCCTGGCGCCAGACGGCCGCAACGTCTGGCACCGCAGGGGTGACGGAGGAACTCACAGGGTTAGCCGTTCCCGGGGAACACAACTGGAGCAAGAATAGACGCACGTATCCGGCCCGGAGGCGGGAGTGGCGTTGCAAGCCGACACTAGAACGGGTACTTAGCGCTACTGGCCCTGGGGGGCGAGGATGCGGGAAGATACCGGCTCTACACGGAGGCTATAAAATCTAGCGAACGTGTTAGGTGTCGCCCAGCCCGCAGCTCTACAAATGTCTGTCAGCGAGGCACCTTGAGCCAGCGCCCAGGATGAAGCAACACTCCTTGTTGAGTGAGCCCGCACCCCGAACGGGCAAGGTACGTCTTGGGACTGGTAAGCCAAGACAATGGCATCCACTATCCAGTGGGCCAACCTCTGCTTGGAGACAGCCTTTCCCTTCTGCTGACCTCCGTAACAGACGAAGAGCTGCTGTGAGGATCTGAAGCTTTGTGTCCGGTCAACGTAAGCGCGAAGAGCGCGGACGGGACATAAAGCTAGGGCTGGGTCTGCCTCCTCCGAAGGCAGCGCTTGCAGGTTCACTACCTGGTCCCGGAAGGGAGTGGTAGGAACCTTGGGCACATATCCAGGCCGGGGTCTCAGGACAACGTGAGAGTTGGCCGGCCCGAATTCTAGGCACGATTCGTCGACCGAAAGCGCATGCAGGTCCCCTACCCTCTTGATTGAGGCCAATGCGGTCAGGAGGACTGTCTTCACGGACAGGATTTTTAGCTCGACTGACTGCAAAGGCTCAAATGGAGGACCCTGGAGCTCTAAGCACCAGGGCTAAGTCCCAAGAGGGTAACGAGGTAGAACGAGGAGGATTTTAGTCTCCTCGCACCTCTGAGGAACCTGACGATTAAGTCGTGCCTACCTACGGATTTACCGTCTACTGCATCGTGATACGCCGCTATTGCAGCGACGTACACTTTGAGGGTGGAGGGAGACAGCCGCCGCTCCAACCCATCCTGCAGGAAGGAAAGCACGACGTAATCGAACACTTCCGGGGGTCTTCCTGGCGGGAAGAGCACCAACGACGAACAGGTTACACTTCAGAGCATAGAGGCGCCTCGTAGAGGGGGCTCTAGCTGAAGCGATGATGTCTACCACAGCTTGCGGTAGGCCATCTAGAACCTCCGCGTCCCGTCCAGGGACCAGACATGGAGTTTCCAGAGGTCTGGACGCGGGTGCCATAGAGTTCCCCGTCCCTGAGAAAGAAGGTCCTTCCTCAGGGGAATCGGCCAGGGAGGGGCTGTCGCGAGGAGTGTGAGTTCGGGGAACCAGGTCCGGTTGGGCCAATAGGGCGCAACTAACAAGACCTGCTCCTCGTCCTCCCTGACCTTGCACAGGGTCTGTGCAAGAAGGCTCACTGGGGGAAACGCATATTTGCGTAGGTCCCGGGGCCAGCTGTGCGCCAGTGCATCTATGCCTAAGGTACCTCCGGTCAGGGAGTAGTACCACTGGCAATGGGTCGACTCCGGGGAAGCAAACAGGACTACCTGCGCAACCCCAAAGTGGTCCCATATCAGCTGGACGCTCCGGGGGTGGAGTCGCCATTCGTCCGGAGGTGTCGACTGGCCAGAGAGCTCGTCGGCTGTCTGGTTCAGCGCACCTGGAAAGTGAATAGCACGAAGTGACCTCACAAACTTCTGACTCCACAGGAGGAGATGGCGGGCGAGCCGGAGCATGCAACGGGAGCGTAGACCACCCTGACGGTTGATGTACGCAACGGCCGCAGTGCTGTCCGAACGGACCAGTACGTGTTTGCCCTGGAGCGGTTTCTTGAACCGGGCCAGGGCAAGACTTACCGCCAGAAGCTCTAGGCAATTGATATGCCAACGTAGTTGGGGTCCCGTCCACAGTCCCGAACCTACGTGCCCGTTGTACGTGGCCCCCCAACCCGTGGAAGAGGCATCCGTGAAGACCACAGCATGCCTCGACACCTGTTCTAAGGACACACCGGCCCGGAGAAACGAGGGGTCAGACCACGGGTTGAAGGTTTGGCGACAGTAAGGAGTCACTGGGACCCGGTACTGACCGCTGTGCCACGCCCATCTCAGGACTCGGTCGTGTAACCAGCGTTGAAGCGGCCTCATATGAAGCCATCCGAGCGGCGTTACCGCGGCTGCGGATGCCATATGCCCCAGGAGCCTCTGAAAAAGTTTCAGTGGGGCCGCTGTCCTGCCATTGAACGTATTCAAGCAGTTCAACACTGACCGGACGCGCTCCGGAGTGAGGCGCGCCGTCCGGCTGACCGAATCCAGCTCCATACCGAGACAAGAGATCCTCTGCGTGGGACAGAGTTTGCTCTTCTCTCGGTTGACCCGAAGTCCCAACAGGCTGAGGTGACTGAGCACCATGTCCCTGTGTTCGCACAACTGCTCCCGAGACTGGGCGAGAATAAGCCAGTCGTCAAGATAGTTGAGTAAGCGAACGCCACGTTCTCTGAGCGGAACAATGGCTGCCTCTACGCCTTTCGTGGAGACGCGAGGCGACAGGGACAGCCCGAAGGGCTTCAGGTCGATCGCTGCGAACCAATCTTGGGGACGGATGCACTGAAAATTGCGTTTCTGCATTAACATCTTGAACGGGAGCTTGTGCAGGGCCCGATTCAAAATGCGCAGGTCCAAGATTGGTCTTAACCCACCACCTTTCTTGGGTACAATGAAGTAGGGGCTGTAGAACCCCGACCTCATATCGGCTGGAGGAACCGGCTCGATCGCGCCCTTCGCCAGCAGGACATCGATCTCTGACCGCAAGACATGGGCATCCGAGCTCCACACTGAGGTGAAGAGGATGCCCCTGTACTTGGGAGGCCGGCGTGCGACGAATCGCATAGCCGAGTCTGATGGTACAGATGAGCCAGCATGACGGTCCGGGGAGGCCTTTTAGCCAGGCCCCCAGAGACCGAACAAGCGGGATCATCGGCACCACAGACGTACCCGGGGTGAGGCAGCGAGGTGGAGCACTCAGACCCGACTCGGGAGGCCCGGAGGCGGCCCGGAGTGTTGTCTGAGTACTCCAGGTGGGGCAGAGTGTGGGTGAGAAGGCCCGGGGGCGTCCTCGGTGCCCACACTGCTGCCCCCTGGCGAAGGGGGAGAGGGGAGGAAAGGAGTGGCAAGGCCCGGGGGCGTCGCACACTGCCAACCTGACCCTCTCAGAGCCCAGGGAGGGAGGAAACTGCTCTGAGAATGTGGGTACCGCTGGACTCCGGAGAGCCAGCGGCAGGACCGAACCGAAAAAATATTCTCCCCCCGGTCCTCCTCCGGGGGAGGGAGGGGTGCGGACACCTTCTCCCCGAGCAGCTTGCCATCTCGCTGGGCTGCCCGTTCCAGGGCCGCTCGCCCATGTGCTTGCTAGCGGACTCGCGGTATCCTGGACGGGTTGGGCACATCCCCTGCGCCCGGCCACCTGCTGCCCGGGTGGAGGCTGCTGCTTGGCTTAGCAGGGGCGGAGGCGGACGCAGGGGGGGCACCCTCGGCGACAAGCAGATGGAGGTGCTGCAGCCGACGACTGGGTGGAGGCAGCAGCTAGTCGTCGGGGCAGGATGTTTTTTTTTTTTTTTTTAAACCTCCATCCACTTCTGGGCCACCGAGAACTGCTGGGCGAGTTCTCGACAGCGTCGCCGAAGAGGCTAGCCTGACAGACAGGGGCGTTGAGGAACCGAACTCTGTCAGGCTCACGCATATCTGCCAGGTCTAGCCCCAGCTTCCTGGACCACTAACGTGGACATCGCCTGACCCAGGGAGCGTGCAGTGACTTCTGTCACCCGGAGAGCGAGGTCCATCACTGCACGCAGTTCCTGCATAACCCCTGAGTCAAGACTACCCTCGTGCATGCAGGAAAGAGGGTAGTGAGAGAGCGAAAAAATTCATACAGATTATGGCCCTTTTGGCGTTCCATATTTTGACACCAAAAGCTCCACACTGCTAAATTCTTCCAATGCACATCCAGGCAGCCACCCTGGAAGGCATGGCTGTCAACACTGAATCTGATTCAGCATGAGCACACACTATTATAGTGGGAAACTCAGCGTCATCATCTCCAGCGCATAACAGCCCTCTCTCCGATGCAGCAATTGACATCTGTCCTCTGCCAGAGCCACAAATGAAATGCTGGGTCCCCCTTTTTTTTTTAAAAAGGACCAGCAATCCCATCTGGGCTACCAGCAGGCATGAGAGACAGTGGGCGTGGCCGCCAGACTCGACGGCACACGGCACGCTGAACGCTCAAGCCCCTATTAAAGGGGCAGGACGAACAACGCGCCGACGTGGCCATGTCCCCATGAGAGAACATGAACCACCCACGAACAAAGTCTCAACATGCTCATGATGCGATAGAGGAGTGGGGGCCCGAAGAGATGTACCCGGCGGGGATGCCCCACTGTAATCCTCAGGTCACCAAGGCTTATTAACCAAAATAATCCTTTTCTGGAGCACCAGAAAAGAAACTAGATCAGGGAATAAGCAAAGGGACTCAACCCCGTTTGAGGTTTCATAGTCTGGACCGCGCATCTAGAGAGCGCCGAGTGACGCGCTGGGTTGCCGTGGCAACCCCCGCTGTCAGCCGGCGCACGACGGCACACGGCGCGCTGAACGCTCAAGCCCTTACGAGAAAGGGGAGACGAACAACGCGCCGACGTGACCATGCTCTCCTGAGAGAGCATGAATCACCCACGAAAGCAATCTCACATGTTTATATGTGAGAGAGATCGTGGCCGTCAAATGAGGACAGGAAACAACCGCATCCAGAAACACACGGTTTGAATGACATCTTGAAAAAGACGCAGGGTCAAACCGTGTTGCTCTTTTAGTGATAGAGAGAAGAGAGAACCGCTCCAACAAGTGCCGAGGCACACAGGGGAATAGCCGCGGCTCACAGTGGTTTAAAGGTGCAAGCCCACTGTAAGCACTCAGAGGAAACGCCCAGCGAACCGACAGATTTCTTCTGCTCGCGACCACCGCTGTAAAGCGCCGTCACACCGACACTGGAACAGGTAAGCTGATCTTCTCGTAGAGACTCGTTTAGTTTGTGTAAACACACTCTTCGTAGGAACATGTAATGCTCGGCTCCGAAGTTGAAAGCAATATGCGGTACTTCCACTTCCGTATTTATACCCGCAATGCGGGGCGGTGCGTGGAATGCGTGCACCGCATGCCAATGTCCATTGGCTCGTTTTTAATACACTCGAAGTAGATTGGTCTCTGAAACAGATCCCAATTCGTCGGTCAGTTTCGACGTACGTCGAACGTGACCGACTGAAAGGGAACTAATAATGAACTGCCCTTATAAAGTATTTATTTATCTTTGTTAATGTTAATTTCAACATTTACTAATGCTTTATTAAAATCTTGTTAACATTAGTTAATGCAGTGTGAACTAACATGAACAAACCATGAACAGCTGGATTTATATTAACGTTAACAAAGATGAACAAATACAGTAACAAATGTATTGCTCATGGTTAGTTCATGTTAGTTAATGCATTAACTAATGTTAACTAATGACCATTATTCTAAAGTGTTACCGGTTTTTGTTAAGGAATAATAGAATGTCGACATTTTTCTCCTTTAGCCTGCTTTTTCTTTAACTGATCAACTCCCCTGCTTTTGAAAAGATTCTTTCAGAAGTGACAGATGATGCAGTGATACCAATATATTTTTTGCTAGTTTGCTGAGAGATGGGAAGGTTTGCTCCTTTCTCCTCCAAACGAATGGGTCATGGTTTTGGGGATCAACTTTTACTCAGCATAGCGGCGCATTTCAAGAACCACTGCTTCCTGATTGTTGTTGTTGTGCCGACAGAACTTAAAAAGTACATTTTTTTATATGTTATAGTATTGCATTGTTACAGATCGTTTGATATCTATGGATTATGTGTATTTGTCTAACAGAACATACCTTAGCACGCTGTCACAGGCTGGAGAATATTTTATTTGTGGTGATGTTGGTTCATTACTGTCTTGATGTGCATTGTTCACTCTCTTGACTTGAAATTTGAAGGGGGCGTGAGCCCGCGTGTGTGTACGGTTCTCGGTTATATTCATCGATTGGGCAGGCCAAGTAACGTTAATAAAAAAATATCATTCCAATCACTCGCGGGTGGATGAGAGATTAATCATTGTGGTGTTTGTTTGATAAAGACATTTTGTGAGCCCTGGCTGTGGGCTGGGCGATTCATTCCGGTTGCCGTTTGCTACACGCTGTCACTGACAAGGGGAGCAGAAGCTCATTAAATATGCAAATTTTACTTCCAAGTTCCAAGATATGGCACGCCCATCAAAACTAAGCGTGTCTTGAGAGAGCCTCAAAACCAGGTCAGAAAATAGCCTATTACTTATTCATTAAGATGTTTCTGAATGTAAAAACCACGCAAACGCAATAAGTTGACCTCAGACAACAGTATAAAAACATTTTAAAAAGCCAGTTCATGGCCCCTTTAAGTGATCAAGATTACCAATTTTCCTGCTTAAAGTGAGGATTCCATCCATCTGTTGTTATCATGGATGCTTATCGAAAGGGAGTTAGTATGCCAGGTATGATACAGATCTAATCAGAATTTGAAAAACCCTGACCTGCATAGAATTTATTAGAATTTATGATCAATTGAAGTTGAGTTCAGAAATTATCTAGTCTTGAAATGTATTTTAAACAGCGGTACTCAACGAGGGTGACTCATCAAATTAGTTGTTATAGTCCATCTATGTTAAATCTCTGTATTGTATTTGTAATTTTATTTTGTTTAGTAGGCCTCAGTGAAATTGAAGAACTACCAGCGAACTTTGATGGACAGGTGGATGTAGAGGCTTTTTTGAATTCCCTGAGATTGGAAATCATTGCAAGAGGTCTTGTGCAGAGTAAGTTTGTATTGATTTTTTATTAATTTGGGTCAAAGTACTACACAGACACAGGTGTTTGTCTTATCTTACCTTGTCTTAAGTTCACCCAAAAATAATTTTGATCATTAATTACTCACCTGGAAGACCTTTGTTCATCTTTGGAACACAAATGAATATCTTTTTGATGAATTCCATGAGTTTAAAATCTGTTGAATGTATAAACTATCAGGACAAAAAAAGTTTCCATCTTTTGGCACCCTGGATTGGACAAAATACTAGAAAGTCTGGCACTGTCTTAAATATAGAATGGGAAAAAGTAAATTCGTCAAATCCTAATTTCTATTGATACAATAGAAATCCTAATCCTGCATCTGAACTTCCTGTAACTGAGTAAAGGCTTATTAATGAGCCGATGACACTGAAGGTGAAGTGTATTTTCATTGTAGTTTATTGAAGATGTATCAAGCAATTTATGAGAAACACTGTTGAAAGCACTAAAGACAATCAGCAGGGTGGAGATACCCGTGCTGTATGTGTTTGTGAATTTGACCACAGAGCTATCAAGATTGGGGTGTAATGCTTTTGGGTAGGGGTGTGTTTGTTTTGCTGATTTTTAAATATCAACAGCGTTTCTCAGAATTTGCTTACTGCACCTTTAAATATGAAATTAAACGATTCAGACAAAGAGTTTGATGGGTTATGTTCTATGGACTGCTACTACAGCATGAATGAATGAATAGAAAGAAAAATAAATTTGTGTTGGTTTCTCTTTTCTTTTTTTTTGTTTGACTTGTGAACCCAAGCCCTTGACAAATTAAATTAAATTGAAACTGAATTGAAAACTGAATAAATGTTTTAGTAGATAAAGATGTCATTTTAAAATAAGGTTACTAAATAAGTCTTATCTAAATCTGAGAGTTTTATCAACCATATGTAACGTAAATTCTCCAAGACACAAAGGCTGAGGATCCAAACACAGCTTTATTAAGAGGGTAATCCACAATCGTCAAAAGTACAGGCAAGGTCAAAACACAGGCAGGCAATACAAACATAAAGACACAAGGCAGGGGACACCATAGAAATGTATACGTAGATGCCTTATAGTCGCTAATAAGGCATCTACGTATACATATAGTTTCTATGGACCGCTATACGTTAGAAGTCTGCCATTTTCGAACGGTCAAAGCCGGTCGTGAACGCGCTGTGTGAACATTCAAATGTTCCATGTGCCTCTGCAACCGTCATTATACGCATGTGTGTATGAAATGAATATCAATAGACTGAAGCAGATGATTTTATAGGATTTAGTTTATCATTATTGGTATATTGGTTAAAGATCTTTACATTTTCTTAATATCCTTAATATTATTGATCATCAGAGAACCCATACAGACACATTGATCAGCTTTTCATGAAAGCAGTGAACTCATAAACAAGTTAATTGGAAATAAATCATAAACCATCAACCAATCAGCCATCAAAATAAACAAATCATAAAATAGTAAATTAGCTAGTAAGGTGTAAACATCAATATAGCCTATTTATTCAACTCATGTTTTAAGTAATCATCATAGGTATTATCTGAAAGCTTAAATCCTCAAATTATCCTGTTTTGCAATAATTTTATAAAAACGCTTTATACAATAACATATCACCACATAACTGAATTTAAACAATTTAAGAACAGGGAAAATTATAAATCAGGAGTCAAAATGATAAATTATGCATTTATTTAAAATATGATTAACGTTATAAAATATTCTAGATACATTATTATTCAAAATTATTTGAATGCATATAGCTTATCGATTAAACAGTTAACATTTACAACACTGTGTGTAAGCTGTGTAAAAATAGGGCTCGTCATGGTCGATCTTTTGCATTTGAACAACAACGCAGCAGACTCGTTGAATGAAAATGCACTTTCACCCCCTGACAGAAGGGCGCGCTTATGGAACAGCAGAAATGTCGGTGTCTCTTTTTTTATCTACTCTTAAATTTAGTTTAATTTAAGCACTTTCAAAGGCCAATGTTTGTTTTCACATACATTTTCCAGTCCTTAAATACTGGAAATTGAAATTCAAGAACCATGAAGCCTGTTATTAACTAACAAATGTTACGTGTTTTTGTGTAGATCCAAACATTATAATTGCTAAACTAACACAGAACATGAAGAACGTGACATCACCTCTGAAAGGTTATCCAATTTCTTTGGGAATTTAAATCATGCTGGGTTGTACAGAGGCTGCGCAGTGTTTTTTTTGTTTTAAGGCGAGTGATGATTGACAGCATCGGAAGTGTTGACGCGTGTTGACAGTTCTAAAATGGCGGCGCGTCAACGTGCCTGGAGCGGTCGAATGAGGCATCTACGTATACATATCTATGGGGAACACAGGCAAAAGAGTAATCCAGGGGGGGGGGGGGGGGGGTTGGGAGAGAGAGGGGGAGGGAGAGAGAGGGAGAGGGAGGGAGAGAGAGAGAGAGAGAGAGAGAGAGAGAGAGAGAGAGAGAGAGAGAGAGAGAGAGAGAGAGAGAGAGAGAGAGAGAGAGAGAGAGAGAGAGAGAGAGAGAGAGTGCGTGCAATAATAATAATAATAATAAAAAAAAAGACATGCAACCAGGGAGAATTGCATTGTTATGCTAGACAAGACTTTGCAGTGAATGACAAGCTGAACATGGTTTATATAGGCAGAGGAAATGCGGTACAGGTGTAAACAATGAGTGATGATGAATCCGGGCAAAGGATTATGGGTAATGTAGTCTTTGATGGAATGACAGTCCGGGGTGGAGGGCCCTCTGGTGGTAATCAGGGACACTCTCACTGGTGAATCATGACAACATAATTGTCTCTATCAGGCAAAACATTGTATTATTAGGGTAACACTTTACAAGAAGGTTTCAATTAACATTAATGTCTTAATTAACTATGAGCAATACATTTGATACAGTATTTATTAATCTTTGTTAGTATTAGTTAATAAAAATACAGCTGTTCATGTTAGTTCACAGTAAATGATTTTGATTTGAATGTGTATTAGTAAATCTTGAAATGAACATTAACAAAGAATAATAAATGCTGTAGAAGTACTGTTCATTATTAGTTCATATAACTTATGAAGCCTTATAGTAACGTGTTACTGGGTTTTTGTTTGCATGTACTTTTAGGGAGGTATAGAAAAATGTAAATCATAGTTCAAAATAGAAATGGTAATTTCCAACTTATGAACAGCTAGTGTGACTAACAGTGTTAAGAGAATGTCTATCCTTAAAATCCTTAAAATAATCATTGCAATTTGTTTTTGATCATTCATGTTGATGATTGATAAACTAGACCTAAACTCGTAGTGATGAAGTCAGTAATCCACGCCATGCAGAAGTTCCAAAGGTACTTGTGCAAGTCATTTTTTTAATTAAAAAATTAGTGCTGGGAATCAATTAAAAAAATGCACTAATTAATCGCATTGTTTCCTGTAATTAATCGCGATTAATCACACATTTTTTATATTTTTGGAGTTTTAAATATTTTGATATCGTTATAATTTCAGTTACTCTCAAAAATAACTTTTATGCAGTTTTATGTTTTATATATTACATAACTGTGACAATAAATGGCAAGGCTGAACCAATTGTATGTTCACACTTATAGCAATGGTTTATTTGTGAAATTAGAGGGCAAGAGAGATGTTTGGCTTATTCTCAGGGAGGTGCTAGTGCTACTAGCCAATAAGATGGCGTGATGGTATAAGGGCTTCAGACATTCGTCACACCGAAGGTGTTCCCATAGTGATGGCTCGCATCATCTTGTTCCCTACTCAGGGAACCAAGGTTACATACGTAACCGAGACGTTTTTGTTTTTTGTTTTCTTAAAGGAACACTCCACCGTTTTTAGAAATAGGGCTTATTCAACTTCTTTTCTACATTTAAATATGTGGGCAAATGCATTTTTGTCTCAGTGCATGCATTGTTTTAGTTTGACAGGGTCGCCGCTAGCTTAGCTTAGCATAATGAATGGAATCCTATGTTGCCAGCGAGCATGTCCCGAGTAAAAGTCACAACGAGTACAAATAGCGATGCAGATTAAGACTAGGCGATTTCCTAGGCAGATATTGACTTGGGACTATATTATGGGGAAGCACAGGCGAAGCACTGTTACTTGGGCACAGAGATATCACGCAACACAGTCTATGGAAATCCCCAAACTTCCGTCAACAGACCGGCGACAAAAAAAAGTATAACATACCGGCGTGACCTGAGTGTCTTATCTTTTGGATTGTTTATTTTGAGAAGTTACAGCTACAGTTACAGCAAACATGGTAATTGCCTGGGTAGTAAAAGGTTGTGAGAACAAGCAACGGACATACACTAATGTAATGTTTCACAGAATTCCATCGAATGTGAAACTGAGAAATAAATGGCTAGCTGCTCTGGATATCTGTACTTCAACGCCTCTCTACAAAATTAAACAGTATCGTGTTTACGAAGAGAATTTTGCACCGGAGGACTACTTTGAAAAAATGCAATATGGGCCAAGAAAGACGTTAACTTACTACGTCTGAAAGATACGGCCGTCCCATCCCTTTTCAAAGCACAGGCAGAACAAAGTTGTCTTTTATTACTCTTCATTATGTTATTGTTTGTCTTTAATCGGTTGTAAGATAGATGCTGAGAAGCTGTATATAGACTACGGTTCAAATAAAGTTAGCCTCCTCTAGTATAACCTCACGTTGAATTCAACCTGTTAGCGTGAACAACCGAAACTAAAATAAAATTAAAAACGATGTCATTCTTACCTGTGAAATTAAATGAATGAGGGCTAAGTTAGCTATATTTCTCTCACCGAGTTGGCCTGGTTCTTTTGACTCAGGAGTTTTAATATAACTACTAGAGAGAAGGTTACAAGCAGTTAGACCAAAGGAAGTAGCAGAACAGTCTTCAATGTTTATGTACATTTTATATGTTGACATATATGACATTGCATTCATGTGCTGTTCGGCTGTTGAGCGATCGCAACCTCCTCCTCCTGTCGTTCTATTTCCCAAGGACGCAGGCGTAGCTCCTCTTCTGAAAACTCTGGTTCATTGAGGTATGGTTCTGGATCTTGACTGTCTAAGAAGTAACCCTCTTCGTCTCTCACAAAATCAGCCATGTTCATCGCCATTCATGTACTGTATGAAAAATAGCCAGCTACTATTCAAGCCGGTATGTTGATGGAAGTTGTGAGATTTCATGTGTTGCGTGATATCTCTGCGCCCAAGTAGCAGTGCTTTGCCTGTGCTTCCCCATAATATAGTCCCAAGTCAATATCTGCCTAGGAAATCACCTAGTCTTAATCTGCATCGCTATTTGTACTCGTTGTGAATACGCAGGACCTAAGTAATTAGGTGGGTTTTTTTTTTGATCACTTTTACTCGGGACATGCTAGCTGGCAACATAGGATTCCATTCATTATGCTAAGCTAAGCTAGCGGCAACCCTGCCAAACTAAAACAATGCATGCACTGAGACAAAAACTTTTGCCCACATATCTAATATTTTTTATAGGTTTTTAAAGTTGTATGTAAAACGTTTATTTAATAAAAACATTTGATTGCTCTGTTTATTCCTATTATATTGTTTGCCATTTTAAAAGTTTAAAGCACATAGTTTTTTACATAATTGTCATATTTACCAAAACACCTTGCTTTTAACAGTCTGCATAATTTTTATTAAAAGTTATTAAAGTTGTATGTGAAAGTATTGCATGTGTGAAACATTCTTTAAATGTCTAATAAAAGCATCCTCTTGTTCACTCTGTTAAACAACCAACACCTTATTTCAGTTTTAAAGTGTGCCGTTTTCCTTCCAGAACACATTTCAAACACTGGGCCGAAATCCTCCATTGAGGGGGGAGGGGGATGAACAGACAAAACATTGAAAAACGTTTTTAAACAGAAACGGTGGTGCGTTGAACACCCTGTTCTGATGACGCAGGAGTAAAAATACGCTCGCGCTCGATGTTACAGTCACTGCCTTTCCGTTGCAGAATAAAAGAGAACATCCCAATCGAGTGGAGGAGTTTGTGGAAACTGTGGTCCATAATTATTGTGATTCAACATTTGCCTCGCATTTCAGGATGACAAACACTTCAGGTGAAGGATAACCCACTTCTTTCCTCTGAGACTGTGTTATGATCTATATGACCTTATTTTTTTATTGTGAGCTTTAGGCATATAATTATTGCTGATCACTGTTGTGCTATGATATTGTAGTATTTACCATAATCAGAGGAGTATAGAAAGGTTTATGAAAGTGTCACTCCACAATTACAATAGCAAAATATATAAATATTTATAGTATTTTTATGGACCCATTGTGCACCCTGCGTGGTTTATATGCATGTTGTTGCTGATTGGGCTGACATTTTCACCCATCAAACAAGAGAAAACGTATCTCAAACCCATTGCGCACCGCTTCCAGAAAACATGTAGCTCAATTTAAGAACATTGGTCTGGGGAGTCTGCTCTGTATTTTCTACTGCACAAGAGGCGTGATAAACGAGCATACGTGAAATTACTCTGTACGCAATTGGATCAACCAATCAGACCACAAGACGCGTGATAAACAGGCAAAGACCCATTGCTTCTCTATCCGTCGTCGTGTTAAACCCACCAATAGCGCGCTAGGTGGATAAGACAGTCTGTGATTGGTTCCCGCAAAAGTGTAACAGGAGCAGTAGAAATTAATGTACAGGTTTCCAGACTGAGTTGCAGGGCAAAATCAAATTGCCGGTAGATCAGGCTGAGTTTACCCAGTCTAGTTCAACCCGGAAACCGTAGCAAAACGTTGCGCACCGGTTTGAGCTTGAATGTGCCCCAGGTGTTGAGATGGGGGTGGAAGGAGGGGAGGGAAGGGTGGTGTGAGGAATTTTTATGGACATATTTTATGAGGGGTCATCAATCAAATTTAGCACCCTGTAATCTCTGTCAGAGAAACCTGCCATGATGTTCCCTGAACTAGCTGAGGTCTGAATAGTTTGAGCTGCTGAAGTGACCCGTTTAACCCGTTTAGGGAATTACCATAGGGAATTACATCCATTTTGACTCCTCAGACCAACTCACACGCAAATAATCCAATTGACAGTACAATATGAAATGTTTGGGAAAGTGCAGAGTTTCCATTGGCTAATCGATCAGTGAAGCCCCTCCCACAGCCGCTCTTCGTAAACAGGTAAACACAGAATCAGAAGATCCTGATCCCACTGGAGAAGAAGAGCTGGGTGAGGAAGATCCAGGAGAAACAGCTGTAAGATGGAGTTTGATAAAGACATGAGAGACTCAGAAACATGCAGAACGACAGATGAAGAATCGGAGGAGGAAGAAGGTTGGTGTCCATTACTTTTCATTACAGAAGAACATTTACAGTAAAGCTTTAGTTTTATTGACTTTGATCTCGACTTTACTCAACTTTTTTCAAGTTTAATACTTTCATTTCAGCGATATTATAAGTTATTTACGGTTGTTATTATTATGGATGAATTTGATCGAAGGTCAGCAGCAAAAACATAAAGTATAAAGTCATAAAGTATAGGCTATTACCGAAGTTGTTTGTGCGTTTTCCTGAACTCTGAATGTGTTTTTGTGCGAGTGAGAGTGAAGAAGAGCATCAGTCACAGAAATCCGTTTCTGTCTAGAGAAATAAGAGACAAATCGTGTGGAGCGCCAAAGCTGACGAAAGAAAGAAATAATGCTGTGCTGTGCAGACGAGTAGTGTGAGGTTATGTCATCTTTCCTTCTTACCCTGAGCAAAGCATTGTTTAACATGAGTGTTATACATTAACATATTCTGCTCAATGCATGTTTAACTACTTAGTTAGTACATTAGGATACTTTAATATCTGTATTAAGTTCAGTTCAGTTTATAAATTGTCAGATGAGACCAAACATGTTAGAACACACTAGTGGATCAACAGAATGTGGTGGAAAGCTAAGCACATGTGTCCTTTGAAGCAGATGGTGCAGATGTGTATTAGAGATGAAAGCGTCTCCAGACAGACCCGTCCTGTGGCTGGATTGTCCCAACAGTCCTCAATCAACATATCAGTTAGATAGGCATTGATGAAGAAGGCCATTGTGTCGCTTTTACTTAAAGTGATTTCTGAAGTACTAGAGCAGTAAAGAGTCCTAATCAAATTTGCTCAGCCCGACACCTTTGCACGCCCCTTCTCTCTGATTAAAGAAAACATTTAACGTGGTTTAATACATTGAGACCGTACTAAAAGACCAAATTCAGTGTAGCTACACCTTAATGATGATGAAATCTATAGGCCAGCAGGTGCTGCGCTTTGTGTTCATATTCTGGGCTCTTCTGCTTTACTGTACATAGTAGACCTATCTCTTATTAAAAAAAATGAATTTGATACTTCTATATTACCATCTTGGTCTATTAAGCCACGTTAAGCATTTTCTAAGTGAGGAGAACGGTTAACACCCAATTGATTCTGGGCTAATCTGCTTGATTGTACATAGTATGCTTTTTTAAAATAATTTGTGTGCTGAATTTGGTCTTTTATAATGTCTTATTACACCCACTTCTGTGTCTGTGTATCAGAAGCATTTCTGTTCATGTGTGCCAAGACAAGTGTTGTGGAAAGTTACTTTGAAAAGTAATGCATTACAATGTTGCCTTAAAGTAACTAATTTTGTCATACTTTTTAAGAAAAGGAATGTTATGTTACTTTTGCCTTACTTTTTCTCACCTGGGCTGGGCTTGTTTGTTTGTTTTTGTTTTATAACAAAAGTTCTATTTTTGGGGGCAAATATAAATGGTCTTTCACACCAAAATGTAAATAATAAGCCTCAGGCTGAAGAAAAATCCAAATTCTTTAACATTTACTTCTAAAGTAATTTCTAAAGTCATCTGAATCATCGAAAGTCAGCAGCAAGAACACTGGTTAATAAAGTGAGATTAAATGCATAAAAATATTTGTTTTATTTAACATATTTAATTATTGGAATTTTGCATTAAAATATCTAATTTAGCATTTCACTGATTTTATTCATTTTGAGGAATACTTAAGTGAGATGAGTAAATACACGCTCACATTTACTCTAGAACTACAATACCCATCATGTTTACACACAACGCCTGTGCACTTACTCATGATTCCTTCAACATGAGGACAGCAGATCTGTCAGTCAATACATGGGGAAACAAAGTAACTTGCGCTACTTATTTGAAAAGTAACTCCGATATTTTGATGCAACTTTAAAAGTAATGTGTTACTTTACTGGTAACTTAAGAAAAGTAATCTGATTATTTTACTCAAGTTGCTTGAAATGCATTAACACAACACTGGCCAAGACATTGTAGAAATCCCGACCGGTCGATGTTTCAGTCATGTGTGGGATAAAGAGTAAGTGTGGTCACCATTTATACACAGAGTTAGGGTGATATTAAATCGTGATATAGGAATTTGACCATATAACCCATCTCTAAGTTATTCATTCCCTGTTTGACTTGTAAAGGCACGTCCGCACAGCTTTTGTGTTTTGTTTGGTCACACCACAAGGTGTCACTGCCACTCTGAAGCTGTTCCCCTGCATGTGAGCTGCATCTGGATACATTTTTTGGTGATATCATAAAGTAATCAAAAGTTACAGCGTTTGGAACCAAGGTAACCTTTTTGTTTAGCCATTGACACCCCCCTAATATATGAAGCATATGGGAAACTATATTCAATTTGAATATGGAAAATGGAAAATGGCAATGCATTTCTATTTTAAATTTACATTTTTCCATACTATATGTGGAATGTTTGGAGCAAAATGATCATTCAAATTCAATAATGTAATTTATATTTGCTATTTCCTACACTAGTTTTTACATATCATTTAAACACATATTTTAACATTTTATAAGTTGCAAAATTAAAATGTAATACAGAAATCATTAGATGTTTTTAACATGTTCAAGCAAAAACTGTCGCAAAATGATCATTTAAATGTTCTTTTTCTTAATTGCATTTACTCTCACAGTTAAGATACATGGTATTTGCATTTTCATTATATGTCCCGCAATGAATGTAGCAAAATACAATGTGGCTTTCTGAGCTAATCAAGGCCCCGCACCGCCCTGCCCCATGTTGGAAACATGGCGGCAGCAGAGCTATTAGAGCAAGGCAATTACTGGCAGATGAAGTGGAGCAAGAACAGAGAAATATCAGTCTTCCTGAAGATTATGTGTGTCCGTCAGTGATAGAACCAGTGCGTTATTTGAAGCATAGCTATTTATGGTTAGAACGTCATGTAGAGAATGCGCCTGATGCTCGTGCATCTTATCATCGCGTGTCTGCTGAAGGGCTGAACAGTGAGCGGTGCTTTACAACAGATTATTTTATTCTCAAATAATCTTAGACAAGCTAACCGAGATTAATGCTTGCTCTATCAGAGTGACAGTTTTTTCTCTTTTTATCACTCAGATTGTTGTTTATGCATCAATTTATAACAATGCAGCAATCTATAACATCTCAGTCTTACCGTCAGAATGTCTAGTTTACACATTGTGCACAACAGCCTAAGTCAATTAGCAGATCTTTAAGATAGTTCTTTTATGTCTTCCCTGAGATAAGTGTTTTTAATGCGCCTCTTTTACATTTATTTTGTTAACCACCATTCATCAACATTAACAGTCCATCAGCTGGCAGTGTTCTTGTTTTGGTCATTATTTATTATAGACTGTAGGGTGAATAGTGTATTTTTGGGACCTGGCAGCTTTTGTGTAGTCTTGCGTATAGAAGGTCTGGACTCTATTGCAGCATTCATTGGCCAAGGACCGACCAAGGGGACGTTTGACTGACATGTAACGCAACCAATCACAGTTTGTTTTTTTCTGCGTCATGTTTAGGGGTGTGAAAATGTCCCTGCAATAACAGACCGGCGTGCATCTATAAATTATTGATTCAAGAACGTTGAGCAAGTTTACTGCATCAATGGAGCCGCCAACTTCACATACTTTTGAAAATCCAGCGTTTAGTTGATCCTGGTAAGCGCTCATTGTCACAGCTGTAAACACGACAGCGTTCTTTGCCATCACTGCATTTGTTTCCAGGCGAACCCTTAAAGAAAGTGACACACACGTCTCCCGGACATCCTGTAGAATGTAACCAATCAGATGACGACTTTGAAACTCCTGAAGTGTTTCCAGCTAAGTGTGCCATATGCATCAGACAGCCAACGTTCCGTGGGCGTGCTGTCTGAGGCCGAGACTAGCTTTTGTGTAGGTGTTTATGGACAATATACTGAAATTGAGACTTGCTTTGTTTATTCATTTAATTTATTGTCCATTTCATATATAGTATTGTTATGCCAATGCAGCTTATAGTTGGCTTTAGGATTAATCACTCTGGAATATACAGTTTAATTGTATTAATAAATGACAATTTTTGGAAGTATTTAATGTGGTAAATCTCATTTATTAAATGGCTTTAGTGGTTTTAAGGAGCAGGAGCTGGTATGTTTAAGAGTAAGCAAGCGGAGAACCTCAACTTTCGGTTCCAAAAACGGAGGTAACTTTCAGGGTATGTTAGTAGCCATAGAAACTCACTCTCTGAATATTTCAAATCACCCTTGTTGCTGAATCAAAGATGTTACATTAATACTGACTACAGTTGCCATATAGGAAAATACATTTCCATTACCTAATGTAAAATTACATAATGTATAACGTTTGTAATAGTATCTATCCAGTGTGATAAAGATATGACATGGCCAGGAGTTTTCGAGTTAGAACAGAGTATGCTGTCAAAACAGTAAATGTTTCCACTGTATCATAATCTATACTGTAGTTGAAGTGTAGGTTAGTAGTCTTTACCTGGGTAAGGTGATTGTATCACATGGTATTCTGTAATGTAAAATGCCTGCAGTCAGCCTACCTGATCTGATCTGGCCCCTCCTTCTGATGAGTCTCTGATTGATCAAATAGTTATTTACATAACTCGCCCAGTGTGGGCTGTCTTATATACGTTGTTACCTCTCACCATGCTGTGTTTCTGTTATGCGAAATAGGAATTAAAGATATGTACTATAGAAGGAGATGCACAATAAGAATTGAAGATTTTGTACCATATAAGGAGGCAAAACCCATCTCTCGTTCTCTAGGCCCCCGAATAGAGGAGCCACTTCAAAAAAAACAGCAGGATGTCTATTGACCTTTTAACACCTACATAATTTCAGTTCATCTTGTCTGACACATGAGCAAGCACACATACACAGTAATTTTCCACTAAGATCAGTTGTCTGTTGTTATGCAAAGAAATACATGATATAAAGTAAATACATTCTGCATAAAGCTAAATTAATTTCCACTACAGGTGGAAAGGCAGCTTTAATGGATATTATTATAGTGTGATTATCTCTTATCAAAATTGTATTTCTCAGTTCATGGCCCCTTTAAAATCTTTTAACCCAACCGACTGAATGTGATGTACACAGTAATCATTTAAAAGAGTCCCTGTAATGCCCTTGATTTTGGGCTCTTCCCAGTCTGTCAGTAATGCTCTGTTTAGTTCCTGTCTCTATGAAGGCCCTGCTTCTGAAAAGCACAATGTGCTCTGATTGGTCGGCTGGAGAAGTGTGTTGTGATTGGTCAAGTGCTTCCAGAGTGTTTGGGAAATGTCCTGCCCCTTACCACATGCGCCAGTTTCTGTTGTATTGTGCTATTAAATTGGGAGTCACTTTTATTATCTTAATCCTGTTTCCCCAGTATTTTCAATTAATCAAATTTTAACTTTTTTTTTCTTTTCTTTTAGACCTGATGAAAGAGGAAAGTGAAGAACTGAGTGAAGAGGAAGAGGAGCATCAGAAATCTGAGAATTCCACAACTGGAAAAAAATCTTTGAAGAATGTGTCACATAAAATAACTAAAAGAACAGGAGCTAAAAAGGCATACACGTGCCTTCAGTGTGGAAAGAGTCTCACAACTAAAGCAAGCCTAAAGGATCACAAAATGATTCACACTGGAGCGACGCCTTTCCCATGCAGTTACTGTGGGAAGGAGTTTAGACACAAAGTATCCCTTAAAGAACACATAAGAATTCACACTGGAGAGAAGCCTTTCACATGCACTCACTGTGGGAAGAGTTTCAGACACAGATCAAGCCTTAAGGAGCACACAAAAACTCACACTGGAGAGAAGCCTTTTACATGCTCGCAGTGTGGGAAAAGTTTTGCCCAGAAACAATACTTTAATATTCACTTAAAATCTCACTCCGGTGAGAAGCCTTTCTTCTGTCCTCAGTGTGGAAAATCTTTTAGGCAGGCGTCACACCTGAAAGTCCATGAGAGCGTTCACAGCGAAGTGAAGCCGTATCACTGCGCTCCATGTGGGAGGAGTTTCACCCAAATGACTACACTTCAGGGACATTTAAAATCATCCATACATAATAAATACAGACCCCTAGAAAAATTCATGCTCCAAGCTGTAGCCTCAGGTCATGGTTTGCCCTCGGGAGCAAATGTGTCCCAAAAGAGCAATATAATGGGGTTATTTACTAAAACGCATTACCTGCAATGAGAAAGGCAGAACAGATGATACAAATTATTTAAACATGCCTGTGAAGGGACGCTTTTCTTTAACAACTGTCCAATATAGTTAGCATTGTTTTAGTTCTTTGAGTGTAGGGTATGTTTACATGTCAACGACATACTAAATACAGATGACAACATTGTCAAAACAATTGCAGTTCACACAAATCTGCGAAAATGACTTAAAAAAACCCTGTATTATGCATTCCATGCCAGTAGTTGGCAATGTCACTTTTGACACTTGGTCAAGAAAGACCCTGCACACACGTAATACGCATACGTAAACATGTATTACCCTTGCGCATGGCATCACTGTTTTCACAGAATCACATTTTTGTTGTTTACATGGAGACGGTAAAGGCATCGTTTTCAAAACCACGTTGTGTAAATGAATGGCGAAAAGTCATCGTGTAAACATACCCTTATGCTGGGTACACACAAAAAGATTTTTAAACTCTTATAAGAGTTTCAAAATGTGAGACACCACAAGCATGACGATAAGATATCATAGATTTAACCGTTTTGTTCCTCTAGTGTATGGAGGGCTGCGATGTGACCAGGAAAGCACACCACACACAAACAGATTCCATTCACACATAACAGAGTCCCGCCTGTGAACACGAGAAAAAGTGAAGGGGAAGGAAAATGTTTAGATCGAGGTGGCTCCGATATTCTTCCGATCAGGTTCAATCACTCTAAACACACACCACAGGAAAATCTGATAAGATAATCTGTAAAACCATCAAGATTATCGGGACTTTAGCTAGAATTGTCGGAAGAGGAGAAATCAGCCCAAAATTGCCACGATTATCTTTATGTGTACACACCTGTTTAGTTTCCATAGTTACTCATTTGTTAATTGATTATCCCCACCTGTTACTTGTTTTATCCTTAATTTAGGCTCCGTCCACATGGAGAAGCGTTTCGCTGTATACGTAAAACATTTTTACCGTATCAGCGTTTCGTCCACACGGATCCGGCGTTTTGGGAGCATGAAACTTTTTTTGTGTGTTTTTAAAAAAAAAAAATTTAAACCGGGTCCCAGAGTGGATAAATCTGAAAACGACACCTTGCGTTTTCATGTGTAAAGCCAATCCGTATATTTTGTGAAACGGTCATGTCATCACACCACGTCCCGCACGGGAAAGACTAGAAAGGAATACAACTACGGGCAATGGGCATGTGCACATCAATATTGCGTCATTTAATTACTGTATTTGCATTATTGTAAGGGTAGGTTTAGAGTCGGGAATTACAGTGCCACATACTGGTCTGGCATGTATACTAAATCGTTTTGAGTCGGTTTCAGTGCTCTCGTGTGTACGCAGATATTTCTTGAAACAAGGAAAAAAAAAGATTGGATGGGGAAAGCTCCGGCTTCGGACTCTGTATTTATTCCCTGTTTGGTTCCATTCTTTGTCTGTTATATATGGTTTAGTTTACTGTGTTCCTGCGGTTTTCTTGTGTCCCTAAGAGTTTTGTTTTCATTTAATAAATGCTGCTTTGGATTTAGATCAGGGCTGGACAACTCTAGCCCTCGAGATCCACTTTCCTGCAAAGCTTAGCTCCAACCCTAATCAAACAAACCCGAACAAGCTAATCCAAGGTCTTCAGGATGACTAGAAAGCTATAGGCATGTGTGTTTAATCCGGGTTGGAGCTAATGGAAAGTTGGTCGTGAGTCCTGGTGTTGATCCTAGTCTCATCTCACATTGACCTCACAAACCAGAGTTAGAGCCTAAAAATTCTGCCACCCCAGCTCCACCTCTGCCCTCTGGGGTGATTTTTTTGGAATGCACAAATCACTGATATCCATTGGAAAGAAGCATGGTTAAATCCATATAAATGTTGTATGCTGAATAAAGTTAAAGAGGTACATTTTAAAATACTTCACAAAATCTACACATGTAAAGCTTAGTTATCAAAATTCATGGACATTGACAACAAATGCTATTTTTGTACTGTACACAAGTAAGACTTGGCTCATTTGTTTTACAATTGTGATTCCTCCTTAAAATTTTGGTCTGAAGTTAGTTATTTTCTTTTTGCCCCAAGAAATGTGAAATGTGTTTTTTTCACACACAGAAGCAAAATGTTTGAATATGTGGTGAACTTCTACATTTTGCATGGTAAATATTACATCCAGAAACAAAAAATTGCAAAATGCATACCTAAATGCAATTTATTCTTAAAAGAGATGGAATCGCTGAAGTCAAAGTTAATTAAAAATAAAAATAATTACATTTTGTTCAACTTTATGGAGGAATTCTTTATATTGTAATGTCCCCACTGTTTACTAAACTCTATGAATCTTGAATGTGTCAATAGGAAAAAGAAATATTTAGCTTGTTTTTTTTTTCATTAATACTATAGCTTTGTTTTTTGTTTTCTTTTCGTTATTGTTGTATATTTTGTTTTTGTTTGACTTGCTAATGTTTGTTTGAGAATGTGATATCTGTCCTGTGAAGCATTCCTGAATTAGTGATTTGAATAATTTGTTTCAAATTTGTTGATAAAAAAAATAAATTTGCTTTGGCATGAGTACAGTGGCGATATAAAGGCCAATTATTCAAGGGCGTATAGTTTTGGTTTGAAGTGTGACTGTCTTAGGGACCGAGATAAAGTTGGTTTGACGGTTGACATTTGTCAGAGATTCAGTTTCGAAACACTTCAAGGCATGAGGATAAACAATTTGTGTTCGAATTGTTTTAAAATGTAGAAGAGATTACACAATGTAGTTTGTGTTTTAATCGGCTTTGTTCTATCGCAACCTATACATTTTCTAATGTGATGAAGAAGAGTCTACAAAGTATAAAATTGAAGAGGATAAACGCTTGATTGTTTATTCATTTGCCTTACTCCTGAAAAAAATTAAATGAAACACACACTCAATTCTCACCTGGTAAAAACAATGTTAATGTTACATATGGGGGGAAATAACAGTAGTGCTAATAATGTTAATAACTTTTACATTTTGAGAACCCATTATAACACTCATTCCCAAATCCAAAATGCGTGTTTAGGTCTATTGTGTCTATTAGGTCCTAAAAGAACTGCTTTCAGTCGGTTTTACTACCCTAAGTGACACAGGAACATGCTATTGCGATTTGAATTTGATTATACACATGTATAATACATAACATTGGTAAAACACATATAGACACATTTTTCAAATCTCAAGGTTGTGTTGTTACTGGTGCCCAGAGCAACATTTTAAGGTTGGTTTTGTTCACAGAACTACCACAAAAGGCATGATATTGATACTAAAAGAAATGCATTAATAATTAACTTCAAATGCTGTTACACTTTAACCCTGTAAGACCCACTGTTCTATTGAATCAAGTTTAGCTCTTCTAAAATAAACCTGCAGATGTTTATTTTCTCTCTAAGACCACATTTACTAGCCTAGAAATCTAGACGCACCCTAGCGGCAGAACATTTATTTTGCCGCAAGTGTATTCTAGCAACTCTCGGTAGACCTGAGAGCTGGAAAAACCAAACTCTGGTCAGGCCAATCACAGTGTGTGTAGAGTCGGTGGGCGGGCTTAACATAATGACGGCACGTCACGGTAGCGGAGGTTCTGCGTGCTACTCGTAAACAAAGCTGACGAACAGCGGTCTTTTGAATCGGCTTTGGCCGCGACTCTGGAAGACTTGGAGTTATGCTTTTCTTTGAGAAAAGAACAAAGAACGGCACTGAAGTCTTTCTTAAGAGTTTTGCCTACCGGATACGGCAAAAGACTGTCAACTAGCGTTAGCTCGGCCCAGAGCTCTGGCTCGGCCTCACCTTCTTCTTCGCTCTGGTTGGTTGTGGTGCTCATGGCGCTATCCAATTGTGTGCAGAGGGAGTTTGAAAGACAACCGTTTATCCCGCCCCTCGGATTGAGCCATGTCAATGGTGAGTTTCTGTCAGGCTACACATTAGGCGCGGATTCAAACAAAACCGGAAGAGAAGACAATGCTTAATAAAGTCTTAGTTTTTGTTATTTTTGGACCAAAATGTATTGTCAACGCTTCAAAAGAGTCTAACTAACCAAATTATGTCACATATGGACTACTTTGATGATGTTTTCATTACCTTTCTGGACGTGGACAGCAAAGTGTGCTTACACTTACATTCAAAGGACTGAAAGCCCTCGGACTAAATCTAAAATATCTTAAACTGTGTTCCGAGGATGAACGGAGGTCTTACAGGTGTGGAACAACATTGGGGTGAGTCATTAATGGAAGAAATTTCATTTTTGGGTGAACTAACCCTTTAATCTTAAATCTAGATTAAATCAAGGTTTATCTAATAATTCTGTTGCACTAAACTTTAAACCTTGTTTAAAAATAAGCAGGTTTACATTTAAACCATCATTTTGATCCTGGATTTAATTTATATTTAAAATAGATTAACTTTAATCCTGTTGCTCCATAACTTTAAACTCAGATTTAAATCTCAATTATGGATTAATTTTAAACTTACATGTGAGGAGGTTTAAATAAAATAAAGTGCACCTACAATTGAACTATGCATATGATTGAACAGAGATAGAAACAGTGGGTGTGTCGTCAGGTCTCAGAGAGGTGTTTATTACTAATAAAAATGAAAAATAAAGCGAATTGAGCCGGAGTGTGAGGGTCGTGGCGATCCCGAGATGAGTGACGGATCCCCATCCCGGACTCGATAGCAGGCGTAAACTCACGGTAGGTGAATTGTAGGTGCACCTGGGTGTCGGACAAACAAAAGAAGAGGAGTATATTTAGAACTGAGGCAGTGGTGAAGTTGAGGTGAGCGCTGGCGATCAAACGGGATGGGCGGCGCTGTCAAGAGCGGAGATAGTCACTTCGTCCAATCATGACAGTTGTTTTGTCATAAATTACGCTGCCACAATATAGCCTACTCCATTATTAATTGATACTATATATATATTTACGCACGCGCTGTTTTCATTGCTTAATCAGTAACGGTCTCTCTACATAGCGCTTTATAAAGACAGCTGACATTTTACAAGTTTATTTCCTTTATTGGCAAGAGCTACTTATGTCAGAGAGAGTTTATGGTGGTCAATAAAGAAGGAAATTTAATATTATTTAAAATAAAGCCTAGATCAACAAATCCTAGATTAGCTCTAAACTGAGTTTAATTTAATCCTTGTTGGTGCAACTCACCCTATGTCTTTTGAATTAAAGTGTGCAGTGAACTCCGTTGCCTTGAAACTCATGCTGGCGCAGGCTGTTCTTGCCTGCCAAAATGGCGTCGTAAACAGAACGGGTCACGTGACCTCTGGAGCTCTATAGCGCGCCAGGTGGATAAGCCCGTCTGTGATTGGTTCCCGCAAATGTGTAACAGAAGCAGTAGAAATGAATGTACAGGTTTCCAGTTGCAGGGCGAAATCAAATCACCGGCAGATCAGGCTGGGTTTACCCAGTCTAACTGACTGACTCTTATTGAAAAGATTATATGAGTAGAGATAACAAATAAATAACTCACAAAACTGGAGAAGCACACGAAAAATTAGAAAAAGCCGTACCGCGATAAACTCAATAAAGATGCCAGGGACCGTTATTTGGAGAAATTGTCATCCATTCAGAACATAGATCCAAATGAGCTGACTGAAGTAAGTTGGAGCGAACATTCATAAACAGAGATATGTTTGCAACGGTGATGTTTTTGTGTTGCACCGCTACAACCCAGGCAGGCACGTGCACAGGTAGGGCTCAACCTGTGCAGAGCACATGCCCTTTTTGCCCTTACACTCCCAAGTGCCCTTTTTTGGTGGTGGTGTTTTTTTTCTTCCCCTTCTTCAATAAATCAATGCTATTGGTCACCCTTTACGTATGTCGTCTGTTTTACAAAAGTTTAGCCAATGAAAGGTTAGGGAAAAAAAAGAGCTTGTTCTAGTTGGATCCTCGAACTGTCAGTAAACCTCATAACTCCCCCCTCCCTATATAATGAACTGAAGATCTGCAGCAGCTGAACAAAATCGTGCAAGGGTAGATAAAGATCTTGTTGTTTGAATAAGTACAGCGTTTTCTTTACGCAAGAAACACTATGTCTATAAAGGCTCATATTTTCTGTATTTGAGTTTCTGAGACATGTGGGACCGGAGAGAGAGGCATTAGCTAATAGCCTACACTTAAATAGCTTGTGCATAGCAACAGTAGCATTTCATCTTTTATAAAAAGAGATTTTGGCCAAATGTATTTTACAACAGGAAAAACTGAGCGTGTTTGTAACGTGTTGATGAAAACTTAATTGTCACAGTGTATAGTGCAGCAGGAAAGAGAAGATATGGAGCTTCCACTCATAGCAACAGGTCCGTAAGCTTAAACCTGCTCGGGAGCAGACTTATTTAATGTAAACAGGATTAGATTGCATCTTGAGGTGATACTTAAAATAAGTCCCAGCCACTGCTACTTTATTACAAGAGTTCATTACTGACTCTAAAGTGTTAAGTTTTCTGTGCATCTACTTTTTCCTTAGGCTCAATGAATGATATTAAGGGCAGGTGGGCCACATTGGGGGAAGAAGAAAAAATTAAATACTTGGTTGGATTTTGTGTCATTTGCAGAACAACAGCATTTACCTTATGCTCTCATTTGATCTCTGGATCATCTTCTTGAATACTAATTTAATTCCTTTGTGGCTGATAGCCCTCTGTACTCTGTACTGTAACTAGGACCTTTAATCCATCGTTTGTTCTGCATAAAGGTCTTTATCTGCATTCCACGTGAAGCATCGTCCACAGGATTCTCCTTTGTGGACACATATCTCCATTGATGAGGTAGTGTCCTGTCTCTTATGTAAGAGACCCTATTTGCCACAAAGGTTTGAAAGCGCTTATTCTCATTTTTGATGTATTTAAGCATAGTCTGACTGTCAGTCCAAAAAATTGACATGTCCAAGTTCCTTTCTCACCATGTTGTCCACTTTTACTGCAAGTACAGCTGCTGCTAGTTCCAGACGAGGAATGGTTATCGGTTTAAGAGGCACCACTCTGGCCTTACTGAGCAAGAATGTCACATGCACTTAATCTTTACAGTTGATCAACTTAAGTTAAGTAACCACACCATATCCCTTTTCGCACGCATCTGAAAAATGATGTAAACAGGCATGCATTATTTGTCCAAAATCTTTAGGTTTTATGCATCGATCCACTTGAAACTCGGTTAACTTATTGTTATGGGAAATTTTTATCATAGCTATACATTAAATATTGCGCATGAAATGTTTAATGATTTGCATATATTCATACAGAACCAGCTTACTAGGTAAAAGGTCATATACAGAATATAGAGAACACGTTCTACACTTACACATGGAAAACATGTTTTGTACAGGAGACATGAGGACTGGGATTTGACACTCAGGGGTCAGGATGGCCTAAACGTAGGGATCAGAGTTAAAATGAACAGCACACTTGGGATTTGAGCAAGTGCTGCTTTTCTTGTCATGTGTGGAAATTTACAGGAGGAGTGACTTTGTTTGGGAAACTGATAAAAGCTGAGTGCTGTTATGTCTAGTTAGTGCACTCTGCAGACATTGAAGATGGCTGTATGACTGTGACTCATTTCTTGCAAGAAATTAAGGGTGCTTTCACACTTGGTTCGATTGCCTGGACCGAACCCGAGTTCGATTGCTCCCCCCTCCCCGTGCCCCCGCTGGACTGTGTTCATATTATATTATTTGGTTCCGAACCGGGGTGCGTTTGCGTCATCAAAGCAGCAGCTGTTTACCCGGTTGCTTAGTAACGACAGCGAGCGTGAAGGCGGCGAAATGCATAGTGTTGCTCACCTCACTTTTATATTTTAGTTTTTTAACTGTTGGTTTTGTTTCTAAAGCTTCAGTACGTAATGGCACTTGCGTCTATATGCCGCAAAAACGCTGAAGACGAGCCGAAATGAGATTTACAGCTCTCTGCTTGCAGTATGTCAGTCATGCTTGTCAGGAAAATGAGTGAAACACACACAAACACACCTCTTTATCAAATCATACGTCATTAATAGCGGTTCACTTCCGCGATTTAGTAGGATTGCGTTCACATCAGCAGCGAACCGTACCGGAGTTCACATGAACTGTACCCCAGACCACCCTTTTTATGCGGACTCTGGTACGGTTCGCGGGTGCGCACCCGAGTTCGGAAGACCGCGTTCACATCATCCAAATGTAGCGAACTCTGACATCAATCGAACCGGGGTGCGCACCAAAACTGCTAGTGTGAAAGCACCCTAAATCTTTATAAAGACAATTGGGCAAGGTTTTGTCTCTTATTCAGTAATGCGGCGATAGTTGAAATTTTGCCACAACACTTATCCACATTGTAAATCCAACTAGCAATTCCATTGTGTTTGAAGTATCGGGGGTATCATCCCAGCTCAGATTTAGTCTACATAACTCTTGTAAAAGTAACGTAGCAGGTAACATAACAGGGGCAAGAAACCCCATTGGATCATACACGGAACAAACTGTAGACAAAATTCCTCTTCTTGTACACTTGTCCAAATTGAAATGGATCAACTTCTGTACACCGTTGAAGACCCAAAGTCCTTTACACAGGTAACTTATCTTGAACTAAATCCGAACACTGAATATCCTTGCTTCCGGATTGTTGATTGCAATACCTTTCGACTGTTACTGCTCCACTTGGTCAAACAAAACCCACCCTTTTGACAAAGAGCAGTATCAGTATCTGTACCATAGCAACAGCTACCTCCTCCTAGGAGACACTCTTTAAACAATCATCTACGTAGAAACTTTTGAAGACTGTCTTAATCACTTATTTTGAAAAGAGTGTTTGATTGTCTGTTGCATTTTGTCTCAATGCATAACATGCACAACTTGGAGAGGATACAGCCCCAAACAGGTGAACTGTCATCCGGTAAGTAGACAGTTGCTGTCCCAAGTCTCCATCAGGCCACCATAGAAATCAGAGAAAATGAACATCCTCTTCTGACACCTTGACCTGGTGAAACATAGCTTGAATATCAGCCATTAAGGCTATAGGTTCATGTCTGAATTATATTAAAACTCCCAGCAGTGAATTTGTAAGGTTAGGACCTTGCAATAGTTGTTTATTGAGTGACGTATCCTTAAATGTTGCCCCACAGTCAAATACAACTCTCAATTATCCTTTTTTTGGATGGAAGACTCCATGATGTGACACATACCACACCTTACCATCATCACAGTCGACCTGGTCTTCGGCCACCCTTTCAGCATACCCTTCATCCAGAACATCAGAAAGGAAACGTGTATATTCCTCATAAAACTGTGTGTTCCTTTCAAGTTTTCATTTCAAGCCATTGCACCGTTGCTTTGCGACACACAAGTTGATGGGCATTAACACATCATCAGTTCGAAAGGGTAACTTGAGACTATAATGTCCATCTTGTACCTTACGGGACTTGTCCATTATTTTTAGAAACCTATGATCCTCTCTGGACATTTCCTTCTCAACAACCTTGTTTTCACTAAAATCATGATTGTACTGATATTGAAGCAATTCCTCAAGCCTTCCAATAGAAATCCTATTGACTGAAACAGAAGGTGTACGAGTATCCTTCTCAAAATCACTGTTCTTTTCTGAAGGTCCATCAACCTCATATGCTTCCTAGAAGAGAAATCTCAATCTTTGATGGTAATCTGCTTCAGAACGTACCATTCATCTGAGCATTTGAGTATTGTGTTGAAGAAAAGACTCGCAATAAAAGAGACTGCTTGTATTTTCTGGAGCAATTCACCATAGGACAACCTAAAGAGCTGGTTCGGAGTTGTCAGCATTGTGATCCAGACGTGAGTTATTCATTAGCCAAGAAGTTCTTGAAAGAGTAATTCGGTAATGAGTTTAAGATTGCTGCTGCGTATATGGAAAAAGCTTTGAGTTGGCCATCATTAAAGAACGAGGACGCCCAAGGTTTACGTGCATATTCATTGTTTTCACGTGCATGCAGTAACATTCATGATGAGAATTCTCGTATGCAAGAGCTTAACATGCCAAACAATATGAGAACTGTGGTAATGAAGTTACCTTTCAAATTGAGAGAATGCTGGAGAGAAATGGCTTGTGAGATTATGGAGCGGAATCAAGGTGGAGCCCAATTCTCACATGTTGTGGAGTTTATTGAACGACAAGCAAAGATGGTATCAGATCCTGTATTTGGATGTATTCAAGACAAACAACCAAGTGCAATGAATGTAAGCAACCCCTTTAAAGGAAATCGTTTTGCTACAAATGTTGTTACTGAAGGTCCAAGGAGATATGTAACATCACAACTGAGGGATCATTCAGTGTATAAACCAAAGGACAAAAGATCTCACTTGTTCTGGTCTGGCAATCATGTGTTGGAAAGGTGTGATGCTTTTGAAAGAAGGTTACAACGAGAAAAGCTTAACTTTTTAAGAACAAAAGGGGTTTGTTTCCGCTGTTTGGAGACTGGACATGTAAGCATGGAATGTGACAACTGCCTTGTGTGTAAAGTTTGCAATCAGACACGTCCTTCAGTGTTGCACATACATCGCAAACCAGCTGAGGGGGACAAAGGAGAAGTTTAATTTCTGCACAAACTTGTGGACATACAGGGGCCGGTAATGAGATGTACTTGCTTTCAATTATTCCAGTGCAAGTAAAATCAGCCAATGGAGACAAACTGATTCAAACATATGCTTTTCTGGATCCTGGGAGTACAGCTACTTTTTGCTCGGAACAGTTGATGAATGAGCTGAACATTAGAGGTAAAGGGGTCAACATTTGTCTGCGTACCATGGGACAAGAGCAGGCTGTATCTTGTAATGTTGTTACTGGATTAAAGGTTGGTGGACTTAACAGCGATAGTTTCTTTTCCCTTCCGAAGTGTACACACAAAATAAAATGCCTGTCAATTCAGACAACATCATAACACAGGAGGAAATATCCAAATGGCTATATCTGGACAGAGTAAAGATCCCACACATTGAGGCTAATGTTGATTTGCTTATTGGAGCTAATGCATCCAAGGTGATGGAGCCATGGGAGGTAATAGTTATGGTAATGGACCATATGCCATTAGAACCCTATTGGGGTGAGTTATTAAATGTTGATTGTGTTATGCCAGTACAAGAAGCACCAACTGACTGTAATGGAACACTGCTGATGACTCCAGCTGTAGTTGTGATCCCTGTTGACATTTGACTCGTTGGCACGTATTCCGTAGCTTGTGGATTCAACACCTTTGGTCTTGTAGAATCAATAACTTCCTTTCTTGTCACATCCCTTGAAGTCTGAGTCTGAGTGCAGCCCTCTCTGCCTCGGCCTGTATACGTGCCGAAACAGTGGATGAATAAATGCTGCCTAAACTACGCTTACTTAACCCAGAAACTCCCTTGGATACATTTGAAACACTGTCCTCTGGAATATCATCATCATTAACGTTTACATCAACCCTTTCAGATGTTACAGGTTTAGACAGCCATACATTTACATGTTCTCATTAAAAACTCATTAATTGTAACCATCTTTGCCTTGAACCATATATCATGTTTCTCAATTTCATTGTCAGGTAACACAGTCAACAATGATTCATGTGCATTCTTAGCCTCCAAACACAACTCATTGAAGTTATCATACAAATTTCGTACTTCAGATTTATATTCTTTATCTGGCATCAACCTTTTAATAGTCTCAGTCATCTTGTGCGTTTTATTCAGTTTTGCTTTTCTAAGCCTTTGTAGTGAATACATTTTTTCCACCAAAGCCTTTACTGAGGGTTTAATTGTCCTCCTTTGCCTTTAAGGCTAATTTTCATCACAACGCTCTTGTTTTGCCACAGCGGATTTCTCTGCGGCCAAACACTGTTCATCCATTTTACACGCATTTACACCAAGCAGGAGAAAGAAATGTTTTTAACCTGTTTGCCACCAATGCATTGGATTTACGCGAGCTTTGTGTGCACACAGAGTTAATGGCCATTAAACGTTTTTGCTGTAACAGTACCTTTAATCCAGTGCCGATGCAATGTCCCAACAGCAACTGTTCATCCAGGGACAGTGAAGTAAATCCAGCACGAATCCAACAGGAACAACAGATAATCCACAGTTCGTCCTCGGGTTTCCACAACGAAATCCAATGTCCACGAAGCAGGTACACATTGCGTTGAAATCAACGAAGCCTTCGTATTCAAAGTGTCGTTCGCATCCAGCTCTCAGTTCATTTTGGAGCGAATTTGCCGATCCTAGTAGCAGATCTTTTACTACAATGCTCACTTGTGAAGCTAAGTTTTTCACTAATATTACGCCTTCCATTAAGCCGCTGGTGTCAGTGACAGAAGTAAGCAAGTAAAGTACGCGTGCAAATGAAGTCCATACACACCGATGTTAAATGCAGACTCTCTAAAAAAGTGTCTCTTTATTTTATTCCAATCAATAATCAATTCCAGTTAACTTCAACCGTGAGCTCTCGTTCTTTATTATTCATGATACACGAGCAAAGTTTGTGAAGTTCATACCTTGCAGCCAGAACAAACACTTGTCCATAATCCATTGACACGGTCAGTAAGCACCAGTGTTGGGCACGTTACTTTAAAAAAGTAATTAGTTATAGCTACTTCTTACAAATAGTAACTGAGTTAGTAACTGAGTTGCATCATTATAAAAGTAACTAATTACCAGTGAAAGTAACTACTGAGTTACTTTTTTTTTTTTCAAAACTTGGATGCCCCTAATATTAAATATGTTAAATTAATGAATTGGACACTAAATAGAATACATTATTATTATAAAACATTGTACATTAATGTACACTATTGTAATGTTGCTGTGGGACAATGTGAGAGACACCTATCAAATTCAATACATTATTGAAAATAATATTCCCAGTAGACCTACTATAGTGTAAATATTATCAGTAGACCTACTATAGTGTAAATATTGTGTAAATATTATCAGTACTATACTATTCCTTTGGTAGTGGAGCTCACGTTATCACCTGGGTTTTTAGCCACTAATTCTGTGACGGCATGTGATGATGTGAGGCTTCATTAGATTGGAATTACTTGCCACCGACGTGGAGAGACTCTTTCTTCCTGGGCATAAGTTGCAAGTTACATAAAACTTCTTACCTTTCTCCTCAACGAGGGAAAAGTAGCGCTTATACTTCCAGTTAGCGAAAGCTACCTTTTAAGTCGTTGGACTTGGTGTCAGAGTGCTGCACGGGTGCGGGTACCCGCGGGTACCCGACGGGTGACCCGCGAATATTGCTGAAACGGGTGAAAAACATCCTACTGTGTCGGATGCGGGTGCGGGTCGGGTCGGACAAGGGAGAAGCACGGGTCTAAACACGGTTTTTAAACAGTCACGTGCAAACGAATATAGGCCTATATATAAACAATATATGCATGTATATTGTAGATGTGTTCCTAAAAAAAATATGCCTTGCCTGTATTCCAAGTTGATAAAATAATTTCAAATCCACATCAGTTCATCTGTGGCCGCACGGCGCGCGCGTGCCCTCACAGAAGAATCACAACCGCGCGCGCGCGCGCTCTGCCTGCACTGCAGCCGTCAAGATGGATCATGAGGAGTTGAAGAAAAGATAGCCGCAAATGTGGAACTTCATCGCTGAGGAAGCACGCAGATAACTGTGGTAACAAACCAAGCACAAGCAGTTCTATCGAACAGTATTTGTGTTATATTTCCTGAGTTTGGTCTCTTAATAACACTGTCTTAGTAGGCCTACATATAAGCCACGTTAAGTGTTTTTTATAATGGTTTTCTATGGTAGGAAAACGTTTAACGTGTAATTATACGCGTTGCATTCATATTCTGGGCTCATCTGATTTTTTGTACATAGTATACGTTATTAGTATTATGTTTACTGAGTTTGGTCTCTTAATAACAGTACATTAAGCCATGTTAAGCTCCCGGCAGAAGTTGTCCTTGTGTTAATGGTCGTGTAATAACTTCTGTATGCTGGCAATAAACATTTTTGTAAGTGTGTCCATAATGTGATATGCTAAACTGATTTTATTGCGGGTGCAGGTCGGGTGTCGGTTCTATTTTAAGCGGGTCGGGTGCGGATTTTAATTAGTGCTGTTGTCGGAAAACGGGTCGGATGCGGGTTTAAGCACTGCGGGTACGGGCGGGTGCGGGTTTTCAAAATCGGACCCGTGCAGGACTCTGCTTGGTGTGTGTGACTGTGCATATGCGTGCGTGTGAACTCAACCTATCAACCTCAACTTTGTCTCCCACCCACCAATCATCATCAGTTATGTGTACCACCCCACCCACTCCCCAACATGCATGGCATGCACGCCCGCACACACACACACACCAACCAGAGAAAAAAAAACGTTGCAGGTCCGACTGACAGAGAGCCTGTTCGGATGAAAACCGCTTCAGTGAGCTCAATTATAGTAACGCTGCATTTTTTTTTCTCAGTAACGCTAACGGCGTTGTAACGGGAGAAACAGTAATTGGTTTGATTACTCGTTACTGAAAAAAATAATTCCGTTAGTAACGCCGTTTATCTATAACGCCGTTATTCCCATCACTGGTAAGCACCCATCTGTGCGTTAAAGCACGGTCAAAAACTGTTTACCTTCCTGCCACCAAACACACCTGTCGTCTCATTAACCCAGTGCTTTACATATACAGCATTACTAGAGCGACACCCCATGGACAAAACATGCATTGCTTTAAAATGGCTCCTACACAATCGTTTGCTTAAGAAACTGGTGAAAGGAAAGACCCTCAGTCAGTGATGCAGTTATTTTTCACAGAAAAGAAAATTTGAGGATGTACTTTGGTCATGTGAAATGCCTGATTCATTGATGGCAATGAGTCATGGATATTGCAAGCTTAGTCACCAAATGCAGAAAGGAGGAAAGGGTGTGAGCAGCAGCACTTGCAGATTGCCATATTTCAGATAAGAATGAATTGGATTCTGTATCTTTGTATCAGTAAACTTCACAAACATCCTTATGCTTTTGTTTTCACATTTTTGTAGGTCTAAACAATATACCTTGATTGTCTTTCCAGGTCCAGATAAATATGCACCATATATCACAGCACCTCAACACTGTTGGAATGAATTGTACATTTCTAAACTGCACCACAAAGCATTGCAGATAACTGGCTTTAAAGGGAGAGTTCACAGAATGTAAGTATCACAGAATGATCATGTATATGTTTCAAGTGTTTTGGGGGTTCACGGTTAGCCTGGTCTGACCAGACTCTCATAAATTTCATTTGTACAGAGACTCTGGCCACTCTCCATTGACACGAGTTAACTTCCTTAAAGGCGGGTACTCTGTTGAAGTTTAAAACTATTGGATCTGCCAAGAGCCACTTACGATCTGCCATAACCAATCGCTAACGTTTGGTCGTGACGTCTTTCATGTACCATTTGCCTCTGTTTCTCACATGGCAATCCGTAAAAATAACTGTTCAGATTGTGCACGCCACCTCAGTGATAAAACCTAAAACTTTGCATTCGGATTGTGATTTATTCACAGTGGAGGGGAGAGTTTTGTGATCGGGAACACACTGCTCATGTGGTCCGTAACATGATTGTATGCTGTAAATAAAATGTCATATGCTTGGTATGATAAGAATAAAGGCTGCTGAAAAATAACGGCCCAATTCAAATGTTTACGTGCTTTTCTTCTTTTTATTTTTTGGGCGGTGATGAAATATATTGGTCTTGTAAATACTTGCCAGCATTTAAAGAAATACAAGTCTAGAAATGCATCCAAATTACAGAGCAACTGCACGGTGGTCTGCAGTGGTCAAAAAGGATATAAACAGTGCATTTTGAAGTGATATATTCTTGAAAACTCAGAGATGTGGATTTGGACAGCAATTAAATTACCACACGACCTTGGTGTTTGTCTAAAACAGTAGGAAATTCGGCCTGGGATTTTTACGCGGGGTGGTGGGAGACGCAGGGCCGGCTCTAGCTCTTTGGTTGCCCTAGGCGAGATTGAGTTTTGCGCTGTTGATTTCTGTTGAAAGCAGTTATTTTGAGTTAGATGCTAAATGTTCTCCTCTTATTCATATTTGACATTGAAGGGGTGCATACAACATATTTGCCCACCGGCAACTATAGTTGCCACAGATTCAAATACGATTTTCAAGAAAAAATACAAAAACCTGGGGAAAATAAATGCAGAACATGCCATTCAGAAAAAATTGGGCACAAATGGGTTAAGTATTTATAAAAACTATACAAACAAAAATGCTCCTATAGTTACTCCAAGACTTAAAAAGCTAATTATGACTTAAATGATACCCTCTAATAAATTGCACATACAAAAATGCTACAAAGAACGTTGGAGGATATTTAACAAATTATGACTCAAACTATGGATGAACAAACAAAAATGCTTTTATAGTCACTCCAACACTTAATCAAGAAAATTAAGACTTGAAGGATCAACTGCAATAAATTGGTCATACACAAATGCTAGAAAGAATGTTCAAGGATATTTACCAAATATTAACTCCATAAACTGTGCAAAAACTCTCTCATGGTGCGTTCACACCGGACGCGAATTGAGCGTCAGGCGCGAGTGATTTCAATGTTAAGTCAATGGAAAGGCGCGTTGACGCGCGTCTGGAGGTCCCGCGGCGCGGAAGGCGCGTTACGCGCGGCGCGAAGGACGCGAATCCGCCTCATTCGCGCGTCCAGTTCGCGCGAATGACGCGAATTGCTCGCGAATTGAGCGTCTTGGGCGTTACGCGCGTTACGCGCGAGTGGTGCTTTTTGTGCATTTTGTTGATTCACGCGTTTGAAGCGAATTCGCGTCTGACGCCCGAGTTGAAAAATCTGAACTTTGGCGTCAAATTCGCGCCGCGTTAACCAATCAGGAGCCTGCTCGTGATTCACGGGGGCAGGGCCGCCTGGACTCATTCATTAATTAATTCGTCATTCATTGAAGGAATCATGGAGGAGCGTTTGATTTTGGCGGTGACCAGTCACACTGAGCTTTATGATAGCACTTCATATTTCTACAGAGACAGGAATAAAAAGGACCTCGCTTGGAAGACTGTCAGTGAGGAGATTGGGCAACCTGGTAAGTTAATTACACATTAAACTTTTGTTATAGACCCTGCTTAACCAGCAAGCTGGCTTGACGCTATTTTACAACTAATTTCCCAGTAATATACAGCTATTTTTCGCTAACCACATAATGTGTTTATTCAGAGGACTATTGCAGGAAAAAGTGGAAAAGCCTCAGGGACACGTACCTGAAGGAGAAGAGGAAGGACATGGAGAAGAGGAGTGGGTCAGCAGCAGGGTCGGGGAAGAGGTGGAAATACTCCACGATCCTGGGATTCCTTGACCCCTTCGTCACCCCACGTGAGACCACCAGTAACATGGGGGGGGTCGAGGCCCAGATCAGAGAGGACAGCCACCCCGAGGACCAGGGAGAGTCTGAACCAATAACAGGGGAGACGGAGGCAGGTGTGTTCCCAGTGAAGGCACATTACAAGGCATATATGCTGTCATTGTTTACAGATCAACAGTATAATGTACTCTGTGTATGACTATTGTTACCAGTGTGTTGTTTTAACATTCCATAATGTCTTGCCAGAGGCAAATGATGATGAACAACCTGATCCAACATCCCCTGCCTCTTCTCCTGTCTCCCCACTCCCTGGTCCCTCTGCCCCTGCTGCTGAACCCAGAGGTGTGTGAAGGAAATAGTACAAGCAATATTTCAACATTAGTACAGTATCCACTCATCATTCACACAAAGTCACAGAAGCTGGTGAATGAGTCCCCTCATTGTTTTTGTAAATAGCAATACAATTCCATTGCAGTGTATGCCACCAATCATCTGCATACTGTTTAGCTAGTTCATTTAAATGCTTATATGTATGTGTGAAGTATAACTGTAATTAGTTAATGTATGTTAATGCAAGTTGAAACCAATTCACACTTGGATGTAAGCACGTCACTCACGCAGGCAGACATATTATTCGGGCAATATGTAGATAAATGTGATGTTTCAATTGAAATTTTGAGCCGTCACTGTGACCATGACAAGCACGTATCTTTGTTCTGCCTTCTCAATGCACTGTGTTGTGTTTGTTTATTTTACAGGGCAACAGAGGAGGAGAGCACCCCGGCGGACTCGTGTGCGGCCCCAGGATGCTCCATCGGAGGTGGAGCAGACCCTGATGGAGCTCCTGAGGCGACCTCCACCCCCACCACACCCACCACAGTCCGCTGATGAGCACTTCCTCCTCAGCCTTCTGCCTTTTCTGCAGAGCATGCCGCCTCAGAGAAAGGAAATAATAAAATTTCAAATGTACAAATTGGCTATGGAAAACAGCACCATTGTGCTAAATTTGGATCAATTGGACCCCCCCCCACAGTAACCTTTAAAAAAATGAGGCAGCAGGCTCTGCAGGAAACTCAGAATGCCCTCCTTCCTTGCGGCTGTTCCACCTTCCAAGCGAGGTCCTTTTCATTCCTGTGTCTGTATGCACAGTTTAGTTTGTACACATTTGTAACTTAATATGATTTTATTATTGAAATATACTTTGTGCACATGTATGTCACTACATTTCATTTTATATGTAAATAGTTTGTACATATTGTACATTTTATATTGTATTTTGTGTGTTGCCTCAATAAATTGTGTTAATCAGTAAAAATGCCTGGTGTGGTGGTAATGCACAACAAAGCACATTTTTTGAATATTTCTTTGAATGTATGACAGATGAAATTTGTATTGAATGCTATTTATTCCATATCTACAGATAGATTATACGACACATTAGTAAAATCTAAAAAAAAAAACATACTTTGGTGTAGGTGAACATACTTTGTGTGTGTACAGTGTTGTGTGCGAAGAAACAAAGAGAAAAAAAAACAGTACCAGGTAATAACTTTTCAAAGCTGCCTCCATTTATCATCAAAACCAAAATAAATGACAGAATATTTTACAGTAATAACCGGACCCCAGACATGGCACAGACCTATACAATTAATCAGTACATCAAAGGAGGAATGACATTGTTCAGCTATGTGAACTATGAATGTGACGCTAAGCACTTGCAGTCATCGATTTCTGAATGAGATGAAGAAAGTCCACCTATGTGATTCTTTAGCATGTTATATTAACAATAGGAGTGCAGCAGCAGGCAGCATCAAGGCATCAGCAGTGCAGGTGCAGATAGACCAGCCATGACCTGCAAACAGAGGCAGAAGCAAACAACATACAAACCAATAGTTGTACATAATTATGACACATACCATGTAATTTAAAGAAATAATAGTATTCATGATAATAATAGCAAAAATACTAATAATAATATTAATAAAGGAGAACTATTTTTTGGTAGTCATGCTCTTTATAGGTTTGTGGGTGGCTCTTAAAAGAGCCGTTGTGGGGAAGTCATGAGAAGGACTTCAAATGTTACTATTGTGGCTGCCATGGAACTGCTCCCTCCGCCGAGAAGTGTGCCATGAACACATCCCTCACCCGGAGTGCCTCTCTGGAGGAGTTGTTTGCTGCAAGCCGACCCAGACCTGGCAGTGGCTCCTCTCCAGCATGTCCCGCGCCCCTCACAGCAGGTGCCTCTCTCCCCTCTGAAGACCTCATAAAATTGTGGAGAACACACGTCGCCTTCACACATTTCTCCGCAACTTCAGGGTGGACCTCGATGAGGCGGCGGTACATCCTCCACTGTGAGCAGAGGATGCCAAAGGCGTTCTCCACCACCAGCCGGGCTCTGGACAGCCGGTAATTGAACACACGCCTCTCTGGAGGAAGGGTGCGTCCAGGGAAGGGCCGCATGAGGTTCCTCCGCAGCGGGAACGCCTCATCAGCCACGAAGACATGGGGCTGGGGTCCTCTTTCTTCAGCACCGGGTAGAGGCTGGTCAGGAGGCAGATGAAGTGTGCCAGCCCGGAGAGCCTGTCCAAAGGTGGAGTGGGCCAGAATCCCACCGTCGCTGGTCCTGCCGTACCCCCCAACATCGATCACCCGGAAGCGATACTTTGCATCCACAACTGCAAGAAGAACGATGGAGAAGGTTCCCTTGTAATTGTGGAACTGGGATCCGGAGTTGGGGGGTGCCTTGATCACGACATGCTTCCCGTCCAGCGCCCCACAGCACAGAGGGAAGTTCCACCGCTCCTGGAATCCCTCTGCGATGGACCTCCAGTCATCGGTGTTGGGCACAGCCATGTAGTCCTCCACAAGGCAGTCCCAGATGGCAGTCACAACCTGGGGGACGATCTGGCACACCGTTGACACTCCAACCCTATAGCTGGACGCTATGGTCCTGAATGAGTCCCCAGTGGCAAGAAACCTAAAACATTATTATAAATATTATTAGAAGTACACTTGTAGTTACATATTCAATTACATAAAATAAGCAGTCTGTTTCACTGAAATGCACCATATGTGTTGGTTTGCTTGTCGTCTGACAGTTTTGAATCTGTTTATTAAAATCACTACTGAGCCAATAGCCAATAAGCAACCAATCCATATTGCTTACAGACAGACACATGACAGTCTCACGACTGCCAAGAGAATATTGTATTTTTTAGCTTACCCGTTAACTGCAATAGTACAACTTATTTATATTTTAGGAAGCCTACATGAAAAGTTGACATGGATTAAACTGTGACTGATCAGGGTGTAAACCAGAAATCAGGGTTAAACCACGATTAAACACCAGAACAAAATGAGGTGCAAATGAGGACTTAATACAAACACCTCCTGAGTCACCAACAGTGTCATCCGTAGCACAGTTTGAGAAACATTAATAGCATATATTCCCACATGTAAAAGTAATGTAGTATATCACAGTACATTTATAGTAATACTATGGTGTTTTTGAGCCATACTTTAGTAACTGTACCACAGTAAAGTAACAAATTGTAGCAAATACGAAAATGTACTGTAGTATGTTTAAAAAACATTAGTATTTATAAAATACATTTTACTACAATATACTACACTCTTTTTTCATGTGGGATAGCATATATTTCATATACTGTATTTAAAATGTCATATACATTTACTAACCGAAGACAGATGGACAGGCGCTCCGCTGCTGGGATAGAGCGCCTGTAGTTGGTGTCCTGGAGGGTGATCCTCGCTCCGATGCGGATCAACAGGTCATCAAACTGACCGCGGGACAGGCGGAAGTACCGCTGAAAGCGGCCGTCATCCAGACGCAGCTCCTGGAGCAAATGGTGAAACTCGCCAAACTGGGTACGCCTCCGGAGGGTCTGGTGGACCCAAGTACGGCGACGCTGACCCCTACGCCGCTGTTCTACTCTCCAGAGCAAATACAGAGCGGTCACTCTCTCGACGAAAGCGCGATCGACATCCGCCATCTTGCAAACAGACAAGCACCTAGCACTTGCCCCTCCTACAAGAAGCGAATTCCGCCTCGAACGCGCGTCAATTTCGGTTCCAGCGCTCGATTTCTACGCGCGTCCAATTCTCGGCTGACGCGCGAATGCATTCAAAATGTTCGCGCGTGAAACTAGACGCGGTACGCGCGATTTTGACGCTCAATTCGCGTTTGGTGTGAACGCAGCATCAAGCACCTGTAAAGACACTTAAGCAAATTATGACCCATAAACTGGATTAACTATACCCTCTACAAACAAAAGTGCTATTATGGATACACTGTACTTACCACTACAAAATTAAAATATACAAGTTCTTGTAGCTCTATCCCTATCTTAAATAATAAAAGATGAACAGTTGTTTCTGGCATTTCTATTCACCTTCAAAATTGACGCAGCATTAAAATTTGGCTCGTCTGGATTTCCTTATTGTCAGTGAAATGGGTAGTAATATGTAGATAACCAGCTAGCTAGTGATACCTTAGTGACAGCAATGAAACGTCCAATGCTGTCCAATATTAGTTGATAATATCGATAATACGAAGTAAATTTATTTAGTTTGACACCTTTATGACTGAGATGAGAAGACTTACCTCTATACTGGGCTTTCTTTTGATCGTCTGCCTTTCTCTTTTTCCGTCCCTGTGCACTCGAGGGTTTTGACCGCTTCTTTTTTGAAGAACGCGCCAGTGATGAACACTTGCCTGAACGCCTGATCAATTCAATCTAATAATCAGGTTAAGTAATTAAACGTGTGGCTGAGGGGGCGCCCAAGGATGATCATGTTTAATAAACAGTATGTTTTATTTCGCTTGTTTTAATTCTATGCTTAATGGGAAGTAAGTTTAAAGGCGCCACTAGAGGGCACCTGGCTGCGCCCCCAACAAATTTGTCGCCCTAGGCAACCGCCTAGCTCGCCTATAGCAAACGCCAGCCCTGGGGAGACGGACGGCAATAAAATCACTGACTAGCCCCTGTAAATGATGACAATTCCTTCCGACCCCACGAGAAACAATTACCGTCTGAATAGGGCTTCAGCCAACTTCTTCACCACTAACGGAGCGAGCTGGAAAGGCTTTATCTTCTGGATATTTGGCAGCGGTGCCACAACGGAATGAATGGCTTCGCTTGCATCTTTCTCAGCCACCATTACTAAACTACAACTCAAACTAGCGCACAACATCAACGTCATCATTCTCAGCCACTCACTCTGTTCGCTGATTGGACCGGTAAACATTTTTTCAGAGAAAACCTAAGAATATACTGAGTACTGAAGGAAAATGAAAATTTAGCAGAAGTACGTAGGAGGGCGGAGCCAGGCTAGTTTACGATGGGGTTTGATAAAAAACAAACCGAAATTTTAAGAATTATTTAACAAAAATTATGATCTTGGCTGTATTCTGTGCTTGACTGTTCGTGAGACTATTAGTACCGCAGTTCACTCCAACTCACCCAGAACAAGCACACAAAGCTGATTTATTAGTCACTTAATGGGAATGACAGCTTGCAATGTTAGAGCATGCTGCCACCTAGAGGTGAAACAACACAAATGAGAAGGCTCTTACAGATCAATTTTAAATTCTGGAACAAATATTTGTCTTTTGCTAAATAATTTGAAGTGAATCTTCGATCGATTGCTCCTGTCTGCCTCCTGCTAGTGTTTGTAGCTCTGTACAGTCTTGCTTTTGAATCTCTATTTTGATATATTTTCTTTGTTCTAGCCTACTGCTAAATATAACTTACTCATCACCATATATTGTTTAAATATTGCCTATCACTTTAAATTTGACATTGCTAGCTTTTAATCTAAATCACCATCACACGTTAGTATTTCGCTAGCCTGTTAGCTTGTCATCTCTGCACCCGGGTCTCCTGTTTTCTGAGTTCATGAAACAACCGTGGTGAGTTGGATTAATCAACAAACACGGTAAGCCATGTCATCTCCTGTCATTGTCACTTGTACTGCATGCTACATGTTTAGTATAGGCTTCTCCGTTGGCGAACAGGGCTTCACATGTGATAAATGTAAGGAGATAGTTAGGCTGACAGAGAAGATTTCAGAATTAGAAACACGCATCCATTCTTTATCTGAGAGTAGTGGGGATGTAACAGCTTTAGACACTGATTTGGATGCGAATAGCTTAGGGAACTCTGTACATTCTTCGGTTCCGGCTGCAGGGCCCCCGCAGCAGGGAAACTGGGTGACGGTGAGACGGCATGTTGAAAGTGCCCTAGTTCATTGGCGATTCTATTACACGAAACGTGAAAATAGAGACACCAGCCACCATAGTCACATGTTTACTGGGAGCCAGAACGCCTGACATCAAAGCAAATTTAAAAGTGCTGGCTAAAGCTAATTGTAAATTCTCTAAGATTATTATTCACGTCGGCACTAATGATGTTCAACTTCGCCAGTCGGAGATCACCAAAATTAACATTAAAGAGGTGTGTGAACTCGCTAGAACGATGTCAAATGCAGTTTTTTGTTCTGGTCCGCACCCCGTTAAAAGGAGTGATGAGATAGTTAGCAGGCTATCATCACTCAATGGCTGGTTGTCTAAGTGGTGTTCTCAAAATAACATAGGGTTCATAGACAATTGGAAAAGCTTTTGGGGCAGACCTGACCTGTTGAAGAAGGATGGCATCCATCCCTCCTGGGGTGCTCTTCTTTCTAGTAATTTGGCACATTAGAGCTAAACCTTGACTCACTAGGGCCCAGGTCAGGAAGCAGACAAACTGGCTAAACCGACCATCTGCTAGCTGTCTCACGTCACCGGAGTCAGATAAATCCCAGCACATAGAGACTCTTTCACCTAGATATTATCACATAGAGACTGTGTCTGTTCCCCGAATTAGTAAATACAAAAAAACATCAAAACCATTCAACATTACATTTTTTATTGATCAAAGTCCAACAAATAAACAATAGATATAATACAGATAAACAATTGATAAAGCTTGGGTTGCTGAATATTCGATCCCTTTCCCCAAAAGCGCTTATTGTTAATGATATCATTACAGATAATAATCTAGATGTGCTGTGTTTGACAGAAACCTGGCTAAAACCTGACGACTACATTACTTTAAATGAGTCCACCCCCCAAGATTATTGTTATAAACACGAGCCACATCTGAAAGGTAAAGGGGGAGGGGTTGCTGTAATTTATAATAATATCTTCAGTATTACTCAGAATTCTAGTCCAAATAGAATTCCTTCGAAGTTTTGGTGCTTTATGTAACGTTATGTAGAATACATGATAAAACCTGTTTAACGTTTGTGTTAGCTACTGTATACAGGCCACCAGGGCACAATACAGACTTTATGAAGGAATTTACTGATTTTTATCAGAGTTAGTACTGGCCGTAGATAAATTACTAATTGTTGGTGATTTTAATATCCCGGTAGACAATGAAAAAGACGCATTGGGATTAGCATTTAAAGACATTCTAAACTCTATTGGAGATAGGCAACACGTGTTAGGACCCACTCATCGCCATAATCATACTTTAGACCTAAGATTGTCATATGGAATAAATGTTGATACCGTTGAAATTCTGCAGCAGAGCGATGACATCTCAGATCATTACCTAGTATCATGTATACTTAATTTAGTTAAGGTTGCAAAGCCGCCCCCTCATTTAAAAAAATGGCAGGAAAATCACTGCCGCCACTAAAGATTGCTTTTTAAATAATCTTCCTCATCAGTATCATCTCCTCAGCATCCCAGATAGCTTAGAAGAACTCAATGTTGCAACAGAAACTATTGAATCTCTCTTTTCCAGTACTTTAGACACAGTTGCTTCCCTGCACTTAAAGAAGATTAAAGAAAATAGTCCAACGCCGTGGTACAACGAGCACACTCGGGCCCTTAAAACAGCAGCCAGAAAAATGGAGCGCAGCTGGAAGATAACAAAACTAGAGGTATTTCGTAATTCGTGGAAAGAGCGCATGATCACATACAGAAAGGCCGTAAAAACTGCTAGATCTGCTTATTTCTCGACTCTCTTGGAAGAAAACAAACACAACCCTAGGTATTTATTCGATACAGTAGCTAAATTAACCAAAAATAAAGCTTCAACTTCTGATGTTTGTAAACAGCACAGCAGTAATGACTTTATGAACTTCTTTACATGTAAGATTGATAATATTAGGAAGAAAATTTTAACCATGCAGCTGTCTACTACAGTATCACATCAGACAGAGCATTGTAGTGTCACTGAGGAAAAATTACACTCATTCACTGCAATAGGAGAAGAAGAATTGGCTAAACTCGTTAAATCATCAAAATCAACAACATGTATGCTCGACCCTGTACCAACTAGGCTATTATAACTAGATGCTACCAGAGATCATAGATCCTCTTCTTAATATCATTAATTCATATTTGTCATTAGGATATGTACCGAAAACTTTTAAGTTGGCCATTATTAAACCACTTATTAAAAAAACGCAACTTGATCCTACAGAATTAGTCAATACAGGCCATTCTCAAATCTACCCTTTCTGTCGAAAATACTTGAAAAGGCAGTGTCTTCACAATTATGTTCCTTTTTTAGAAAGAAATGGTATCTGTGAGGATTTCCAGTCAGGATTTAGGCCGTATCATAGTACTGAGACTGCTCTCATCGGAGTTACAAATGATTTACTCTTATCATCCGATCATGGCTGTATCTCTCTATTAGTGTTACTCGATCTTAGCGCTGCATTCGATACTATCGACCACAACATTCTTTTGAATAGACTCGAAAATTATGTAGGCATTAGTGGAATTGCATTGGCATGGTTTGAATCATACCTATGTGACCGTTATCAGTTTGTAGCAGTAAATTAAGAGATGTTCTTTCTCTTGGAAGAAAACAAACACATTACACAACCCTAGGTATTTATTCGATACAGTAGCAAAATTAACCAAAAATAAAGCTTCAACTTCTGATGTTTGTAAACAGCACAGCAGTAATGACTTTATGAACTTCTTTACATGTAAGATTGATAATATTAGGAAGAAAATGTTAACCATGCAGCTGTCTACTACAGTATCACATCAGACAGAGCATTGTAGTGTCACTGAGGAAAAATTACACTCATTCACTGCTATAGGAGAAGAAGAATTTGCTAAACTCGTTAAATCATCAAAATCAACAACATGTATGCTCGACCCTGTACCAACTAGGCTATTATAACTAGATGCTACCAGAGATCATAGATCCTATTCTTAATATCATTAATTCATCTTTGTCATTAGGATATGTACCGAAAACTTTTAAGTTGGCCATTATTAAACCACTTATTAAAAAAACGCAACTTGATCCTACAGAATTAGTCAATACAGGCCATTCTCAAATCTACCCTTTCTGTCAAAAATACTTGAAAAGGCAGTGTCTTCACAATTATGTTCCTTTTTGGAAAGAAATGGTATCTGTGAGGAAAGGCAAAGAAGTCCAGGGTGCTCAGGGAGTTCAATAAGACGTATGAAGGTGCTCTTTGGGGTCGGGAATTCAAATGAATGTGGAAAAAAAGGAAAATCCAAGGCACTCTTCTTCATAATATTAAAAAGCCTTTATTTTACTGGCTATTTCATAATAGAAAATTTAAAAGACATGGGGAGGGGGGAAACACAACCCACGCGTAGCGGCACAGACAGCCTTCTTCAGGGTGTGCTTCCCAAACAAACAATTTCCCCTTTTGTGTGCACTAATTAGAAACACCTGAGTGACATGGTAAATTACCACATGAATCATGACAAAACAAACCTCTAGGTGGCAGGCTGTAAATGTTCACATGCAAAATAAAGAACGAAAGACAATAATAAAGAACAACAATCCACTAGGTGGACATACGTCGTGAATGTCCACAAACAGAGAGTCCACTAGGTGGCTACATTACAAGTTAAGCCCAAATCGATACATATACAGAGAGAGAAAAAAAACAAAAACAAAATACAATGATCACAAGAAAGGACTTAAATCTATTTCTTCATTCAACCCCGGGTATACTGTGGCCTGTAATTCGTATATATAAAATGTTTCTCTCTGTAAAAGTAATTTTAATCGGTCACCACCCCGAATGTTCTTTTTGATAATTTCTAAACCCTCAACCATTAGGCCTTCTGGATTGCTGTTATGTGCATTTTGGAAGTGTTTTGCCATAGGATAATCCAAATTGGCTTTTTTGATAGCATTTTTGTGCTCTGATACTCTATCTTTAAGACATCTCTTGGTCCGGTATTTGTGAGGATTTCCAGTCAGGATTTAGACCGTATCATAGTACTGAGACTGCTCTCATCGGAGTTACAAATGATTTACTCTTATCATCAGATCGTGGCTGTATCTCTCTATTAGTGTTACTCGATCTTAGCGCTGCATTCGATACTATCGACCACAACATTCTTTTGAATAGACTCGAAAATTATGTAGGCATTAGTGGAATTGCATTGGCATGGTTTAAATCATACCTATGTGACCGTTATCAGTTTGTAGCAGTAAATGAAGAGATGTCACACGATCACAAGTTCAGTATGGAGTACCGCAGGGTTCAGTGCTAGGACTGTTGCTTTTCACCCTGTACATGCTACCACTGGGAGATATCATTAGGAAGCATTAGGTGTTAATTTTCATTGTTATGCTGACAATACTCAGCTCTATATTGCTTCACGCCCTGAAGAAACTTACCAATTCACAAGATTAACGGAATGCATAGCTGATATAAAACATTGGATGACCAATAATTTCCTGCAACTCAATTCAGAAAAAAATAATAATAATAATTATTGGACAAAAAAGCTCCACAAGTAGTAACCTAGAATACTGTCTAACACTTGATGGCTGCTCTGTCAAGTCCTTGTCATCAGTGAGGAACCTGAGTGTGCTCTTTGATACCAATCTTTCGTTTGAAAGCCACATTTATAGCATCTGTAAAATTGCATTCTACCACGATATCCTACGATTTTGTACATCTCATTCAAGAAGCCAACTCTCATTTCAAAACATTGCAATATTTTTCAGCAGTATTGCTGAATATTTTCAGCAATATTTTTGATGTATGTGAAGTAACTGCACGACAAAAAAAAAATGAATTAATGAACAACTTTTGGATTTTACATAAAATGTATTAAGAGCATGGGAATTTTGTGGTAGCTGTGCTTTTACTATACATAAAAGAGTCGAACAACAGTTAATGTGGTAAAATCATGGTGAGGGTTGCATTTGCTGTGCTTTTACTACCACACCACAGAGGAACTAAAGTGATAATTATGACTTCCTTTAACCTAATATGAATATGATACATGGTCGAAGATGTCACGTTACGTGAAAGCTGACGCTATAATTCTTGCTAGTAATAATATTTGTTGGTGTAAAATTTTTGGGACGAATAGAAAGTCTAAAGCATAAGTAGAGCTGACAGATAAAATGCAGCGACGTAACATTAAGGAGCCAAACTGTTTATTAAAGAACATATAATGGACTTTATATCGAACATCAAAAGGCACACCTGACTCTAGTACTAGTACTCACCAAGTTGTAGCGCGAGCGCGGGTAAACTGCTGAAAAATATTGCAATGTTTTGAAACGAGAGTTGGCTTCTTGAATGAGATGTACAAAATCTTAGGATATCGTACGATTTAATACATTCGTATGAATTAGGATGAATTCTCCGTTAGATAGGGAGGAACTTAGGTTTTTTTCAGAATTAAGTTGTAGGAAATTACTAGTCATCCAATGTTTTATATCAACAATGAATTCCGTCAATCTTGTGTACCAATCAATTGGTAAATTTTGTCAGGGCGCAAAGGAATATAGAGCTGAGTATCGTCAGCATAACAATGAAAACTAACGCCATGCTTCCTAATGATATCTCCCATTGGTAGCATGTACAGGGTGAAAAGCTACGGTCCAAGCACTGAGCCTTGCGGTACTGCATACTTAACTAGTGATCGGTGTGACATCTCTTCATTTACTGCTACAAACTGATAACGGTCAGATAAGTATGATTTGAACCATGCCAATGCAATTCCACTAATGCCAACATCATTTTTGAGTCTATTCAGAAGAATGTTGTGGTCAATAGTATCGAATGCAGCTCTAAGATTGAGTAACACTAATAGAGAGATACAGCCACGATCGGATGATAAGAGCAAATCATTTGTAATTCTAATGAGAGCAGTCTCAGTACTATGATACGGTCTAAATACTGACTGGAAATCCTCACAGATACCATTTCTTTCTAAAAAGGAGCATAGTTGTGAAGACACTGCCTTTTCTAGTATTTTTAACAGAAAGGGTAGATTTGAGATTGGCTTGTAATTGACTAATTCTGTAGGATCAAGTTGCGTTTTTTTAATAAGTGGTTTAATAATAGCCAACTTAAAAATGTTTGGAACATATCCTAATGACAAAGATTAATTAATCCATTGATCCATATTTATTTCTGTTCAATACTCAAAGATTGTGTGTGTGTGTGTGTGTGTGTGTGTTTCAGTGACTTTCAGAGAGCCCTTAAAAGTTGTTTGTCTCACTGTAGTGTGTCAATGTAGTCAGTACATTAATGCATCCTGTTTATATATTAACAGACTGAAAAAAATATTTATATTTTATATATGACAGCTGCTCACTGGCTCAATTCTATGTCAGCTAATGTAAAGAATCCATTAGTCAACAGAAGAATACAAATCATAAATCCAAGCCCAATTCTCAACAAACTTAATATAGATATTCCTTTACATCCCATAACCGAAGCTACATGACTGTGAAAATGCAGCCGCCTCTCCTTCACTACTGTTATCACTTCATATAAAAACGGCATATAAGAAGAAAAGATAAGGATACACAAATGCCTTTTGAGCTGTAAGACTAAAATCAGAGTTTTCAATCCCAAATATTAATTGACCTGCACTTTGATCAAAGTGAGAAATCAGATGAAATTAAGCAGATGTTGTGAGGACTGATTCTGTAAGTATGCTGAACGTCAATACTGAAGACATTAGGAAAGACTTGCATTGAGAAACCATAGACATTTAAAAATATTTAATATACATAACGTTTTCTTTTAGCTATGTAGTATAAACTATTTAGATTTTTTTTCCCCCTCTAGAAAACAACTTGGCAAATAGAAGTTTACGCGTAAAAAAGTTAATAAAATACGAAATATATAGATATCTAAAATGCAATGACATTATAAAGACATTCTTGGTTTACGTCATCCAGCAGTAGAAAACAGTAAATCCCAGAAAAATGTAATAATATTTAAAATAAGCATTACTGTTCATACACATATATGGAGATTTATTTTCAATAAGAATAATTCTTTTGAGTCTGTGCACATGATACATACACATTCAATACATAAATATACAAAATACTGTACATGTTTAATTTCAGAAGGTTTGTCATTTGATCAAAAACAGTCCCAGAGTCCAGCATCACCCTGGCTTTCAGCTCATTGGAGGAAATCTGTTGATCAATACTAGTCCTGAGCTGCTCGACAGACCACGCCCTCTTAATGACATCACATCTTCTGTGAGCCAATCATGACTTTGGAGACAAAATTGACGATGGCGCTGGCAGGCTGCTCAGGGTCGTGCTCAGCAAACAGGTGGCACACGTTCTCCATGCCATGGCCTGATTTCCGTGCCACAAATCCAAAGATCCTGCCATGGAAGGAAGTAGTTCAGAAAGGCTAGAGGACAGACCACCTAAATAGTCCCATAATAAATGTCAACTGAATTTCCGAACAGTTCTGGGTTACACCTAAGACACAGTCACATGAAGGCCATACTCACTTTGCCAAGGTGCAGCCATCTCGTTTCCATCTGTAAATGAACACAGAGAAGCAATGAAAATACTTATAGAAACACAAGATCACTGTGAATTATATGAAAGTGTCCTGATCGAGCAGGACGGACTCACTTCCTGTCCTGAGGGTCCAGAGCACAGAATATGACTGTGCTGACAGCATAGTGTCTTCTGAAGAACAGTCTAGAAAGACAACAGGTTTCATCAGCTCCATCGACATGCATGAATATTATTCACAAGGGCTGAAACCCGCACAAATCAATGGATCAAAGCAAAGCAAGTGTTTGTTTGTTTATATGACCTTCTCAAACTCAAAGAATGTAAAGTAAAGTAAGAGTGAGTTACTTTCTCTGGTTGTCGGTGAGCGTGATTCCCTGCGAGGAGACTTTAAAGTGCACTACGGTGGAGCACGGGAGCGAGTCTGCACTCAGGATCTCACTGGCGGCCTTCTGCACCGCCTGATAACCCGTCAGAGACTCCATCTCCACCGAACCCAGAAACCACACGTTACAGGCTGGAAAACACACATCACACAAGCAATCTGTAGGTGAAGTCAGAGAGACTTTGGCAGTCATCTGTCTGACAGAGGAATCGATCACTGATCGATGTTGTCAGTGGTGGATATCACTCAGTTAACATTACTGCAAATTGTTTGCGGTTGTGGATGTGTTTTGGACGTACCTGCTCCTTGTTTCAAGAGTTCAGCTGCAGAATTGGTGATGGATTGTGAAGATGCACTAACAGCATCCTCTAGAGGATCTGAAGAGAGACAACAGTCATGTGATCAAACCATCCAGAGCAGTGATGGGTGCTCTGTGAAGCTTTGAAACCTTTGCAAATCATTTGTTTGAAACCAGTGATTCGGAATGTGTATCAAACTGCCAAAGTCATTTGATTTCAGTAAACAAGAAATTGTTACGAAACATTTTAAAAAGTCAAGTTAGGTTCGCCACTAGGGGCGATGATCTCTGTGAACCAATGAACCATGTCATGTCATGTCAATGTATGATTTTTATTAGCTTATTTTGGATTTCAAAAACATGTTTTCAACATTTAATGACACATTTGTATAATAAAATGGAAGAGTTGTAGTAGCCTCTTATTGGGCTGATTAATCAGGCTTTCCGCAAAACAAACAAAACAAGCCCTACAATTTAATACAAGAACACATTAAACAGACACTTCATATTTTATTGTGCAATGTTCAATATTAATATTATAAAGCGAAGAGAATATTTTTCACGCACCAATAAAAACTAAATAACGACTTATATAGTGATAACCGATTTCAAAACACTACATTAATCGGTCTTGAGAGTGTAAATTACATTGATGCCTATGCAGGCCTCACTGAGCCTTCGGATTTCGACAAAAATATCTTAATTTGTGTTCTGAAGATGAACGGAGGTCTTGCGGGAGGGGAACGGCATGAGGGTGAGTAATAAATTACATTATTTTCATTTTTGGGTGATCTAATCCTTTAATTGCATTTTTAAAGATTACACTGTCCGCAAAATATTTTCCATTGGTTTGTAAAAGGTGTTTAATGTGTTTTTGCTGCATTTACACAGTTCCGACCAGCAGAGGTCACCAGCCTGTGGAGTTTTAAATGCTTCAAAACAGTTAATTGCTTTGTGAAACAATTGGTTCAACTGATTCAATGTTTTGAAAGCTTTGTTTCCCTTTCTGTCGCTCACTTCCACTCTTGGGAGACCCAAATACCTCTGACATATTCAGAATACATGCCTGGCCACTCCCTGGGCATACGGGTATAAAAGGGCACCACACATTTAGCTTTGTTCTTTGGAGCCCAAGCACTGCGTCTCTTCTGCATAAGAAAAGCACATTTCCATCCACTTCTGAAAACACACTGCTGGATCCTGAGCACATACCATAGTCTCTCTCTCTTTAGACAGATAAGTGCAGGGGCTTCCCATGGGTGCATCAGTGGCAATCTAGAAGAGGTAATTTCCTCCTCTGCCCCTTGTTCGTTGGTCCTCCTGCAAGTATATCTGGCCAAAGTATTGAAAGATCTGCACAAGGGTAGCACAGATCCAGAGGTAATGCAGGAACTGCACTCAGTGACAGACTATGCCCTACGGACTACGAAGGTCATAGGCACTGGGTCAGGCGATGTCCACACTTTTGGTTCAGGAACGCCACCTATGGCTGAACCTTATGGAGATGTGGGATGCAGAGAAAGTGCGCTTTCTCTACGCACCCATTGCACAAGGTGGCCTATTCGGCGACACTGTCGAGGACTATGCTCAGCAGTTCTCAACAGTAAAAAAAAGCAGGCAGAGGCTATTAAGCACATTTTGCCTTGGCAAGGGGTCTCCAGCAGACAACCAGGAACCAGACGCCATATGGCCAACGTCACTTTTATGGTCACTTTCATGGGCCACACCCAACGCATTCGCAAGATTTTATCATCTCCGCAGGGAACCAGTTTTGTCTCAAGTCTTGGGTGCAACTCTGACAACTGGTCGGGTTTAATGCTTGCATCGGTGCCCTTCCCCTTTCTGAGGAGGTAATATGCCCCCAGAGAGTTCCCCAGGTTTGACAACCTCCTAGCACTCATCTGTGGTGATTCGGTGGAGGAATTCACTACCAGAGCTCTAGTAAACTGAACTACCGCTGAAGTGGTCGAGACACCGCCTCGGCTCCTCATCACAAACCAGAGTGTGTGGTGCACACTGGCCTCCTTTAATACCCCTGTGTCCGGGGAGTGGTCCGGCATGCAAATTCCACTGGCCTTTTCAGAATTCATCAGAGGTGTTTGTGGCTCCCAATAGTGACACCTAGTTTCTAACTCATTCGACACAACGTCTCATTCCCTCCATCAGGGACTGGAGGTTACAGCAGTAACCAACACGTTCTCCCATCACTAGTCCAGGGTTTCACAGTCCCTCTCTCCAGGCTCTCTGTTAGTCTGAGAATCATGTCATATTATAATCATGGATAGCAAAGTGGTGAGTCATAACGTCACTAGAACAAACTGATCAGTATTTAACATCAGTGCTTGCATCTGAATGTGAACAGTCCTGGACAGCATCCAATTTACATGACCAAATATTTAACTTTTGATATAGTAAAAAACACTGCATCTGAATTCACTTCCACTGCACATTAAAAGTACTTCAGTTGTGAAGGGAAGAGACTCCTCAATTCTAGTGATGCTCAAATTAAACTTTACAAACACCGCTGAAACAGTACATCAGTGCAATAGTTGAGTGTAGTATATTTGGGACGCACTGCATACTATTTAAGATGGACCAAGATGCACAATGTGAAATGAGACGCAGCCAACGTCTATCTCTCTCTTTCTCTCTCTCTCTTTTTTAAGTTTAAGTTTCCATTTAATGTTTCATTTATTTAGACTTTATTTCAATCAGACACAATTTTTGTTATAGTTTTATAACATATAAATTAAGCTGTCCTACTGTACCTCTGTCAGGTATGATGAGTTTGCATGGAAGAGCCAGAGGAGTGATGGAGTGCTGACAGACCAGAGCCGTCAGACTGCCTGTAGAGTAACACACACACGCACAGCTGACGTGAACAGTACTCATATATCAATATGAATGATTGATTCCCACAGTAGGACGCTCAGAGTGACCATCAGGGGCAGGTTTCATAGACTTACCGAAGTAGGGTTCATTAGGGCATCCCTTGAGCCGAACGCCCCTCTGTGTGCACTCGATGAGGAAGTGCCGCACCAGCTCGCTGGACGGGTCTCCTGAAACATCACATACATCACATGTGACCCAACAGCAACTCAGAGCTCAGATTTCAGAAGGCTGTGAGGAATTACAGCGTTCTTCAGAAGGGTTTACAGAGGAGAGACACAGTAATGGAGGGCTTTAACTTCACACTCACAGAAACCCTTCTGAAGCAGACACAAATCTGGAGTCTGTCATTACAGCTCAAATACACTCAAGGCTCCATCAGGACAGCCATCAAGTGTGCTTAACTGTACTGCATGGGCACTTGTAGTGTACTTCAAATTTTATAAGTATATATTTTTTTAAACAGTACTTTCAGATAGCATAATAATGTAATAAAAGGCCATTTGAAGAGAGTACACTTTCATGACTGTTTCTTAACATACTTAAATATACTTTTACAAAGTGCACTTTGCAGTAATATCAAAAGTTTTACTTTAAAGTACATTTTAAATTATTACATTTTAATAATCTTTTGTTGTGCTGTAAAGAAGTGGACTTATTTCGATGTGTTGATTAACAGTAAAGCACATGTAAAGTACTTGATTATAATTTTACAAATGTATTTAAATACATGATACCAGTTTCAATAGAAATTACATTACAGTATATTTTAGTTTACCCTAAATGCTTGTCACTACATACTGTAGTACACTTTAACAATATTTTAAAGACAATAGAAGTGCTTTTGAAATTACGGATAAAGATGTACATAAGTGGGTGAAAAAGAACTAAAGTTAAAATGACATTTAATATAAATAGAATTATAAAACATTATAATTTAATTGCAGTTAATGCACAATTAAGTGTTTAAAATCATTACATTCAATTTGCACTACAGTACAAATGTGTATTATTATTATTATGTTTAAATGTATATTTTTCCATCATGAGTACATGTTTTGTAAGCATACAGCGCAGTTGCGCTTGGAGTCAGTTGTTTTATTTGTGATAATAATGCAATGAAACATGACAAATTGTGACATAATTTTTGTCCAGAAATTATGAACGTGCAAAAACAAGAAAGAATCAACGGAATATTAATAACTAATTCTGTTGTTGTCAATGTATGCTTTTTCCTGTCAGCTTTTTGGTTTTCTATGCATTATTTAAAAAAAAAAATTGTATAGTAAAATAAAACCTGTAGGTGTAGTTTGCCATTTTTTGCCAAATAATTTTGTCAGATAAATACCTTTGTTAAGTTAAGTAAGTTTAGTGTTTTGTTCTCCCCTCATAATAAAAAATATACAATATTTTCCTCATATTTTTATTTAAATTGTAGGGTCATTAAAAGACAAATACCCCCTCTGTACATAACTTTTGGTAAACACTGTATATTCACACATCAGTTATGACTAGCATATTCATATGTTCAGCATGAGCAAGTAAAGACAGCACATGTTAGGAAACGCTGGGTTTGACTGTCCTGGTCTCTGCTCACCTTTCTTGCTCTGCTGCAGTGCCGATGGAGGCGCTGTGGCCACTTTCATGGCCAGCCCGTAAGCACCGCGGAAAGAGTGACTGTCCCGAACAATGAAGGAGCCGGGCTCTGTGTCCTTCAGCACCGCTATAGCTGTGTGAGAAAGGGGGAATTCACAAGCCAGAAATCAGATGAGAGTCAAAAACAGAAGTCAGATGTCACAGGATTCGATCGGTACCTTGGTCCCGCGCAATGTCTGGCTTGTACCAGTATTTGGAGGTGTCCTGGACGAACTTCACCGTCAACTGCTTGCTTGAGAGCACATCTGCAACATCAACACAGCGTTCAGCTCGGATATCGAGTGCACACGTGAGGTCCAGCAACCGCATCTGCTCACCTGGAAGAGCCAGGGAAGAGCTGCTGCCGTTGGCTCGGGTCTGCAGCTCCGGCAGCACACTGGGAAACGGGATACTCAATGAGCTCCCGCTGTGAGGACTGGAGAAGCCGCTGGGAGACGTAGACTCTGAACCCTGCGAGTTCTCGCCGTCAAACGCCACGAGCAGGGGATTTTGTGTCGGCGGCTGGTAGTCAAGTCCCTCCAGCGCTGGACCGAGGCTGAACTTCTCCTCAAACATCTGCTGAAAGACTTTGGCTCTCTGAAAGCTGAGAGGAGAGCTGTGGGCGTTCGGAGCAGGAAGAGAGTGTTGTGACGGGACAGCGAAGCTCACAGAGTCCGAGGGAGGAGCAGAGATCGACTGTGGAGACCTACATCAACCACAAGACACACTATTGATATCACACTACGAAACAAGCACTACTGGGGATATTTTGTTACCTCATTTTGACACTTCAAATCATTCAGAGCTGCAATTTTCTTTTAAGGCATAAAATCGCTGCAAGTGCAACCTTAGTGCAAGTAATACATTGTGTGCCCTGAAACGACGTGCCAGCATGGACGAATATAATTCTCAGAAGAAGCAGGCATCCCAGTTCTGCCTTGTTCTCGGGCAGATACTGGGTAACTGGCCTGCTGGAAACCACTGTGCCCGATGGTTAGGAGACAGATTTTCTCGAGGCACCGAGAGTGATTGGCACACTGAAACTTGCTGTGGGCCAACTGCTCTCGGGGGACCAGCCTTCGAAGCCCTTAGCATGGTGGAGTCAGGGCTTCTTGCCAGCAGAGCTTCAAGAAGTAATGACACTCCTCAGAGCCTTCCCCAGGAAGACTGCGGCTGAGAGCATTGTCTCGACCCCCAGGCTCTCTGAGGGGGCTTCAAGGACCCTTGCTCTCTTTTTGTTGTGTACACCTGCCACTCAGGTTGGGAAACAGACCCGGGTGCCTGGACACGGCAAGGATAAACTATGAGAAAACGGCCAACTGCTTTTTAGCTTCCTGAAACCTCTCGATGACTGTATTGACTGTAAAGCTGTCACTAACGATTATTTTGGTAATCGAGTGATCTGAAGGTCTTTTTTTTGTAATAGACCTGTGAACAATAGCCTTTAAAATACATATATAATATAATAACAATAAGGCAATGATAATCAGTTTGTATTATCAAAATAAAGCATCGAGGCCATAACCATGTCTTGAACATTGGTTCAAACTACTTTTTATTTAAAGAAATTAATTAATTAAAGTATTAAAAGGGATTTATTGGAATAAAGAGAAATAGAACCGTAAAATAAGTTCTAGCTCAAAATATAGCCTATATAGTTGTAAATTAAAGCAAATAATCCTTTATCTAAAACGGAGTGTCTATTCACATCAAGTGCAAATAGCTCTGCCTAACAATGCCTGGTTGGGACAAACAAGATTTAAAATAGCGATTCGATTTCAACGTCTTCAGGGGTGCAATCAGTGAAGTGTATGGCTAATGGATCTTGATTTTGACGCGATTGACTGGGTTTGAATCCGCCTTTTGCAGAGTTTGTTATTTTCTCAAGACAAACCCAACCAGAAATGCATTTACTATTAATACAAATTAAGAAAATGTTCTAAATGTGGAAATAAAGTGCCTGACGAAATGTTTAATAATAATAAAATCATTTATTGGTTAGGGGTAGGTGTAGGGAGGCCTTTTATTGTCCCATTTAATAATTTTAATAAATATAATCTTTACACTCTGTGTTATTATTGCTTCCTGTTAATGTACAACAATACTGATGTGCAAATAGTATGTATCTGTCAAAATAAAGTATAAATTACATGTAATTACTACACTCTAAAAAATGTTGGGTTAAAAATAACCCAAGCTGGGTTGAAAATTGACTAACCCAGCAATTGGGTAGTTTTAACCCAGCGGTGGGGTTAAATGTTTGCTTAAAACAACCCAATTGCTGGGATAAAACAACCCAATTGCTGGGTTAGTCCATTTTTAACCCAACTTGGGTTATTTTTAACCCAGCATTTTTTAGAGTGTATTTACACATGTTGCAAATAACTGCTATATGGTGTAAATAGAGTATATCAACTTAGTATGCTATTTCACTTAGTAAATAGCATCTACAGCTATTTGCACTTAGTGTAAATATCATCTATCACTAAGAAAATATGTTAAATAGAATCTAGTTGCTATTAACACTTGGTGTAAATAGCATCTATCGCTATTTGCATTTGGTGTGAATAGCATCTATTGCTATTTGCACTTAGTGTAAACAGCAATTATCATTAAGAAAATATGCTATTTTTACTGAGTGTAAATAGAATCTAGTTGCTATTAACACTTGGTGTAAATAGCATCTATTACTATTTGCACTTGGTGTAAATAGCATCTATCTATTTAAAAATATGCACATATTCACTTGTTTCTATGTCTAATAGGTCAAAAATTGATGAATGACATCATTGATGAAAGACATCTTTTAAATTATATTTTCAATTCAAAATAGCGAAATTACATTAAACAAGTTGAGTAATTTGCATCACTGTATGTTATTGTGAGTCGTTAAACATATCCATCGTAAAAAAAGTTGTCAAATATTAAATGTTTAGCTACTTATATCTTACCACGCACACACTCTTTCACTGGAAAAGCTAAAAGCGTGGCATTGGAAGTCACACATATTCAGTGAACATTAAACCCCGCCTTCTTTGACCTGATTGGCCATAATTTTAAAATTGACAAGTGCTGTTAGACTACAACAAACAGAGCGGTGCGTAAAGGGGAGCAGCATTAAAAATATCAAATTTTGGGACAATTTGGCCATTTCCAATTATTGAGGGGGACTTTGTGGTTACGGCCCTGTCAAAAGGAAATAATCATGTGGTTTATTGAACAACACTGTTAAAATATATAATGTAATATACATAATGTAAACAATCATCTTATGTATGTATTATAACAAATACCTGCAGAGGGCGCCAACAACCTGGTGATTGTTGTCACACCTTACAGCAGATCAAATTCTTAATATTGGCCAAACAACATTTAATTCAAATTTTCACTTAATCTTTAATATTTGGCCACTTCTTTACAATAGAAATCCTAAAGCCACTATAATTTCTTGAACAAGAACATGTGGACATCAAAACATGGCAAACTCAGAGCGAGGGTTTAAACTTTTATTTTGAAATCGCGATGAACAACAATTTGCATATTTAGAAACATATGGCTGTATTCTCCTGTGTTGGCGATTTTTTATGATTTATGTTACAAATCTGGTGAAATGGCACTCGTTTTGTGTCCAAATTAATGTTACAAGCAACACAAACTCACAGCAGTTTGTTAACTGAGCTGCTGAGATGCTCCAGTCCACGCATGTAAATGATAACAGTGCAACACTTTGCGCAAAGTGAAACAAAGCACGTCTGACTTTATATCCATTCCAAAATGCACATTATTGGTAAAACAAACAAATGGCACATGAAGAGAGAGTTTGTGTGGAGCAGCATTTACTGTGAACAGAGCTCTGAGATGCAGGAAAAAATGTCAGGCTCTAGAGCGGAGTATGTGCTCTGCCAGAGGAAGTGTTCATCTAATTTACTTTCTCGATGACGCTAATGCTCCTTGGCTAGCCAGTCAAGACTCAATGTAACCATACCTCGAGTCACAACCTCCAATAACTCAGCATAAGTGGGGAGAGGGAAGAGCCAGACATAGGCAACACAGGGCCCTCGTTCAGATTAGAAGAAACTGCCAGGCGTGCTTCTGGATCTTAAACAAAGAATTCTGGGTTGGCAGGTGACAGCGAAAAGGCAGAGCCCATCTCAAGTTCTTCCGCCAACTCCATTTCTGACCCCCTTGATCTGAGACGCCGTGTCTGCCTGACTCAAACCATGGGAACATGAGCTTTTTCAGAGAAAAGAGCCAAGCACTCTCACAGAGAGACACTCACAATGCATGCAGTCAGCCCCCTCAAGAGCTGTGCATGCTCCGCTCCCAAACAAACAACACAAAAATATTCTGAGTCACCAGCCAAAATGTAGCAGACATGGAGATACACACTTCTTCAGTTGTTAAAAGGTTGGTGTTAATGCACATTAAAGGGATAGTTCACCCGAAAGTGAAAAATTACCCCATGATTTACTCACCCTCAGGCCATCCTAGGTGTATATGACATTCTTCTTTCAGACGAATACAATCAGAGTTTGTAAAAAAAATATCCTGGCTAATCCAAGATTTTGCAAGATAATGCAAGATTTTGAAATTCAAAAAAGTGCATCCATCTATAATAAAAGTAATCCATACGGCTCCAGGGGGTTAATAAAGGCCTTCTGAAGTGGAACAATGCGTTTGTGTAAGAAACATATCCATAGCCAAAAGCGACCCCCTGACCCGACGAATGACGGATTGACGAACGCAGAAGCGCAGAGGATAGAGCAAAACAAAACACCAGTCACAAATTAGAAGTTTAAAAGGAGATTTTTTTCTGAGAAATATTGGAGGTTTTCGATATTAGATAAGAGAAGCTTGAGTTTGTTTGAACAGCGAGAGGCTTCAAAGCTTACACTACTCCTAAATACTTTGTCGTTTTCTTACACAAACACATGGCTTCGCTTCTGAAGGCCTTTATTAACCCCATGGAGTTGTATGGTTTACTTTTATGATGGATTGATGTGCTTTTTTGGACTTCAAAATCAGGATTGCCATGTTTGTGTTAGTCTGAAAGAAGATAATATACATATACATCTAGGATGGCTTGAGGGTGAGTAAATTACGGGGCAATTTTCATTTTTGGGTGAACTATCCCTAAGTGCTTGCTCCCTCTTAGTTTGGATCAGCACCAGTTCACATATAGAGCCAATAGGTCAGCAGGAGATGCCATCAACACTGTGTTAACACATCTGGAGCAACCCGGCTCATATGCGAGAAAGCTGTTTGTGTATTTAGCTCTGCATTTAATATCATCACCCACTAGCAGAATGGTGTCCAAACTCCACAGTCTGGGTGCCAGCCACCACACTTACAGATGGATCAAGGATGGGGTCCCATCACTCCTCGGTCCTGGCCCTCAGCACTGGGGTCCCTCAGGGCTATGCACTGAGTCCTCTGCTATACACTCTATACACCCATGACTGTGCACCAATCCATGATAGCAACATTATCATCAAGTTTGCAGACGGCACTACCGTATTGGGACTGATATAATAACGATGAGTTTCCCTACAGAGATGGAAGTCTAAAAACTCACTGCCTGGTGCTCTGACAACAATCAGGCACTCAACTACTCAAAAACAGGAGCTGGTGATATATTTTAGGAGGAAGAAGGAGGAACCTACCCCTCTTTACATCCAATGGGGCATTGTGGAGAGGGTCAATGATTTTAAATTCCTGGGAAAATACATCTCTCAGGACCTCACATGGTCTGTGAACACCAATGCCCTTGTGAAAGAAGAACAGCAGCGACTGTACTTTTTGAGGACAATGAGGAGAGTGACTGATACAGAGCCAGATGTCTGTGCCATGCAGCAGTCATAATCAAGGACTGTTCTCACTCGGGGAGACACTACAGGTCCATTCGGGCCCGCACCTCTAGACTTATGAACAGTTTTTATCCAAGTACCATAAAAGAACTAAACTCATAATTATTTAAGAGACTGAGTAATACATTTGACTGTGCAATACATATTACACATGGGATTGTGCAATATACTTTTAACTGCTTATTTATTTATCTATTCTTGCTGCAATGTCGAGTTTGCTTGTTGTGTGCTACTTTTACCACAAGGAGTTGCACTTGAATTTGTAGCTGTGCAATGACGATAATATAAGATAAGATAAGATAAGATAAGATAAGATAAGATAAGATAAGATAAGATAAGATAAGATAAGATAAGATAAGATAAGATAAGATAATGATGAATGAATGAATGTACCTGTAGCTGTCGGAGAATGACATGATCTCACAGATGGCGGGCTGGACGTACGCTCTGTGATTGGGATGCTGTAAAGTTTCATCTGAAGCTGTGTGTCCCATAAATCCTGCATTCTCTCTTGTGTCTGAAAGAATAACATGTGCACTGCTCTTTCACATCTGCTTATAAAACAATTAAATGTGGTGTCAACAGTGAAATCACAGCTGTACATTAGCATCACTGTGACACTGCCTCTCTGTTACTCCATGCACACTTTCATTTGTTTGAGTGTCACAATCAGCCTGACCAATGAGGTGAGGGTGAGGCGGAGCCATCTTTTGGCAGCCCGGCCAATGAGGTGAGGGTGGGGCGGAGCCATTTGTTGGCTTCTGTTTAAAAGCATGTTTAAACTGGCTGTAACATTAGTTAATGCATTAACTAATATTAATGTAGCAGAGTGTACCCTCGTCTTCTCCATTACCTGATGACCCTGCCACATTAACAATGAGCAAAACATTTGTTACAGTATTTTTTTTTTAATTAATATTTTTTAACGTTAGCTAATAAAAACACAACTGTTAGATCATGTTGGCATAGGTCCATTAAATAATATTAACACATACGACTTTTATTTTAATAATGTATCAGTAAATGTTCAGAATAACATTAACTAAGAATAATACATTTTAGAAGTGTTTTACATTGTTATTTCATGTTAAATAATGTTAACAAATGAAACCTTATTGTTGAGAGTAACCATTTGGTACCATTTGTTCTGGGTCAAAAATGACAGACCTTTTAAAATACTTATAAATCTTTCATTATGCTAAATTATTCAATCTTCTTGTCAACTTCTTTTCTTTCAACTACCCACTCTGCTTCTAACACAGTTCCAAATCTCTCATGGCTGTGAAGGAACTGCTCTCAGATGGGAATGATGTCTTCTCAGATTACCGGTCTGCCCTTCTACGATGTATGAACGTGGAGTATCAGCAGGAGTTGTGACTCTACCTGAATTTGGTACATTTTTAATCCAGACAGATTGCCCAGTCTGTAGAGCTGGTTTTGTATGTGCTCTGTGGCGTTTATTGTACCACATAGACTGTTTTACTTCAACTCTTTGTCCTTACTCTTGAAGGTGCTGAGGTTCGGCCAGGCTGGTTTCACTGTGGAAGGACTCACTGGGAGAGAAGTTCTGCTTTTCCGTCCCATCAAGAGTTGAGCAGGTGAAGCTCCTGATGCTAATGGCGTAGCTCTGTAAGCCATAAGTTCTTTGTGAGGGTCCTCGCTTTTACTCAGTAGTGTTTTAACAGTTCTCACTGCTCCTGCTGCTTCCCAGTTGCTTTGAGGATAGTGTGGGCTGCTGGTCACATAATGGAAATCATAGTCTTTTGCAAAGTCTGATGCTGCATACTGTGGCCCATTGTCTGTAACTAGGACTTCTGGGACCCTGTGGCAAGCAAACATCGATTTAAGTTTCTCCATTGTTTGTTTTGTTGTTGTTGAAGTGAGTGAAGCAATTTCTATGTAGAGTGTGTAAAATTAAATCAGTAGAATGTAATTACCCTTTTTCCAGTGGAAAATATCTGCTGCCACTCTCTGCCTTGGTCATGAAGGTAAAGGAATCGTCAACAGGATTTCTGGGTGATTGTAGCTGTTTTTTTATACCTGTTTCACACTTTGTCTTTGATTTGCTTTATTATACCTGGCCAAGTACTCTTGCCAAGCATGATGCCTTGATGTCCCTGGTGCAACTTCTCTAGGACTTTTTTTTGCATACTGCTACGTATCACAAGTCTCTTTCCTTTCATCAGCAAGCCCTCTGCAATGAGCAGGTCATGTCTGTGGTGCCAAAACAATGCTAGGTGTGGTGGAATACTTTTTTTGTCCATCTCAGCCCATGCGAACAAGAGAACTTCCCAGTCTGCAAACTTAGTCCTCTTCCTGAGCCCTCTTTATTTGAGCAAGCTTGTTGCTGGCAATTGTTGGATGATATGATCAACATACACTTTGACCTCTTCCTCTCTTTTTATGTCTGCTTCAGATGAATTTCCTTTGAGTGGAGCTCTGGAGAGCGTGTCTGCTGTGATCAGATTTTTCCCAGCAATGTGCATGATCGTGTAGGTAGGTCATCCAGCGGTTTCGAGCCTAGTAGAATGACTAGTGGCTTGTGGTCAGTCCTGACCTCAAAATCCAGTCCAAGAAGATAGGTTTGGAATCTTTCACAAGGCTAAGTGATTGCAAGGGCCTGCTTCTCAATTTGTGCAAACTTTTTCTCCGTAGGTGTCATACTCCTTGAAATGAAGGCAACAGGTCTCAATTCACCTGTAGGCTGCAGCTGAGATAGTCCTCCACCTAATCCAAAGAAAGAAGCACCAGCTGAAACTCTGGTCTGTCGATCTGGACAGTACTGTGCTAATACTTCCGAAGAGCTGAGTTTGTGCCGGACTTTTTCAAAAGCTTGTTGTTATGGACTCCCCCACGCCCAGACATTTTCAGCTTTGAGCAGGTCTCTTTTGGGTCCAGTAAGCTCTGCAATGTTGGGTGAAAATTTTCTGATGTAATTCACCATGCCGAGGAATCTCTTGACATCAGCCATATTTTTAGGCTCTGGCATTTCTTTGATAGCTTTTATTTTGTCTGGGTCCGCTCGTATGCCTTCTGCACTGACGATGTGTCCTAAGAACCTAACTTGAGGCACTGCAAATTGATATTTTTCCTTCAGTGTCAAACCTTTCCGTTCCAAACGCTCAGCACCTTGAGAAGCCTTGCATTATGTTCTTTGCATGTAGCACCGAACACCAGGATGTCATCTCCATGGCACAACTTGCCCTCCAGGCCCTCGTGCAGCTGTGGCAGACGTTTCAGAAAGTGTTCAGGTGCTGAGGAAATGCCAAACGGAAGGCAGTGAAAACAGTATCTTCCATAAGGCATAATGAAGGTGGGACCGAATCTTTCTGCAACGGAATCTGCCAGAATCCAGCAGAAGCATCCATTTTAGTGAACACTTTGTGCCTGATAGTTTAGCCAGTGTTTCATCAACTGCAGGAAGAATATGTCTTTCTCTGCAGACATTGTTGTTCAGATGTGTTAAATCAATGCAGATTCAAATATTGCCATTTGGTTTCGGCACTATCACCATACCTGAACACCACTCTGTTGCTTCTTCGATGGGTGCTATGACTTCTTATCAGCTCCTCTTTGACTTTATTCATCAAGGGCAAGGGCAGTCAACGAGGGACCCACAGAGCAAATATAGTGGTTGACTCTGAGTTTGATTTTGCATGCTCCTTCCTGTATTCCAAGTCCTGTGAATACTTTGGGGAACCGATCTTTGTAGTTTGTGTCAGATGTTTGAATTGCATCTACTGTGTGAAGTAAGTCCAGCTCTTTTATGGCAGGTAGTCCAAGGAGAGGGGACACAAGTCTTGGTATCACAAACACTGGGTGTTTTATCACTTTTCCCTGATGACAAATTAATGCTTCAGACTGCCCTCTCACCTGTATTGACATGTTGCTTGGTCCACACAGATTTTTTTGAGAACACTGTGGCTCCACTATGAGTACATACTTTCTGGGATGGCTGTTGCTGCTGCTCCTGTAGCCAGTTAGAAAATAATTTGCTCACCGTTCACTGCAATGGACTTTTGCCAGATATCCGTTGAATTAACAGCCTTTACAACTCCCAAGAACACATTCTCTATGCTCTCTGTCTCATCACAATTATATATTTCATCCAGTCATTTCTTTCTTTCTGCTAAGTGGCCTTTTTTCTTGCACTTCCTGCACTCAACCTCCCTCGCTGGACAGTTGAAAAGTGAGTGTGCTTGTGGCTTTCCACATCTGCCACATCCCTTGCTGGCTTCATTGTATGTTATACAGTCTGGTCATCTTTGCGGCCCGAATTTTGGTTTTACTTTGTATTTAGCATGTCCATGTTTACCTCATTTGAGTCACCACTTGCTTGTCTTAAGATCGTCTGCTGCTTTTTTTTCACTTTGTCTTATCTTTGTGATTGCTTTACTGAGTGTGAGCTCAGGGTCAAGCCGTAGTCTCTCTGAAGGTCTGTGATCTCGTATTCCAACTACCGGTATGTCTCTTATCATTTCGTCTTGAAGGACTCCATTCTGGCAATTGTCTGTTAGTTTATGAGAGATGGCCTAGAGATGGCTCCAGCTACAGACCAGTGTCCAGAGATGGCTCCAGCCACTGACCAGCATCCAGAGATGGCCCCAGCCCCTGACCAGCGTCCAGAGATGGCTCCAGCCCCTGACCAGCATCCAGAAATGGCTCCAGCCCCTGACCAGCGTCCAGAGATGGCTCCAGTCCCTGACCAGTGCCCATAGATGGCTCCAGCCCCTGACCAGTGTCCAGTGAGGGCTCCAGCCCCTGACCAGCGTCCAGAGAGGGCTCCAGCCCCTGACCAGCATCCAGAGATGGCTCCAGTCCCTGACCAGTGCCCATAGATGGCTCCAGCCCCTGACCAGCGTCCAGTGAGGGCTCCAGCCCCTGACCAGCGTCCAGAGAGGGCTCCAGCCCCTGACCAGAGCGCAGAGAAGGCTCCAGTCCCACCCCGTGGCTAGAGTCCAGAGAGAGCTCCACCTCTTTACATCACGAGTCCAGAGAGGGCTCCGCCTCCTTCCATCACGAGTCCAGAAAGGGCTCTGTCTCCTTCCGTCACGAGTCCAGAGAGGGCTCCGCCTCATTCCATCATGAGTCCAGAGAGGGCACTGCCTTCTTCCGTCAGGAGTCCAGAGAGGACTCCGCCTTCTTCTGTCACGAGTCCAGTGAGGACTCCGCCTCCTTCCATCACGAGTTCAGAGAGGACTCCGCCTCCTTCTGTTACGAGTCCAGTGAGGACTCTGCCTCCTGTCATGAGTCCAGAGAGGACTCCGCCACCTGCCCCGAGTCCAGAGAAGACTCCGTCTCCTGCCCTGAGTCCAGAGATGGCTCCAGCCACTGACCAGCATCCAGAGATGGCCCCAGCCCCTGACCAGCGTCCAGAGATGGCTCCAGCCCCTGACCAGCGTCCAGAGATGGCTCCAGCCCCTGACCAGCATCCAGAGATGGCTCTAGCCCCTGACCAGTGCCCATAGATGGCTCCAGCTCCAGCCCCTGACCAGTGTCCAGTGAGGGCTCCAGCCCCTGACCAGCGTCCAGAGAGGGCTCCAGCCCCTGACCAGCGTCCAGAGAGGGCTCCAGCCCCTGACCAGAGCCCAGAGAAGGCTCCAGTCCCACCCCGTGGCTAGAGTCCAGAGAGAGCTCCTCCTCTTTACATCACGAGTCCAGAGAGGACTCCGCCTCCTTCTGTTACGAGTCCAGTGAGGACTCTGCCTCCTGTCACGAGTCCAGAGAGGACTCCGCCACCTGCCCCGAATCCAGAGAAGACTCCGTCTCCTGCCCTGAGTCCAGAGAGGACTCCGACCGGGCCACCTGCTCCGCCGTGGGTGTCTTCAAACCCGTCTGCGCTGCTGTGGTGGCCGTCTGCTCCGCCGTGGGGGTTTTCAAGACCGTCTGCACTGCTGTGGTGTCGTCTGCTCCGCCATGGGGGTCTTCAATTCCATCTGCACTGCTGTGGGGCTTGTCTGTTCCGCCATGGTGGTCAGCCCTTCTACCCTGGTCATCTGCCCAGCCTTTTTCGCCCTTGCCGCCTGCCCGGCCTGCGCCACCCTGGTCATCTGCCCAGCCTGCTCTGCCTTGGCCTCCTGCTTTGCCTCAGTCTCCAGGCCCTCTTCCGCTCCACAGGAAGAAGCCGCTCCTTAGGAGGGGGGCTATGTCATGATCACCAGTGAGAGTACCCGTGATTTACCACCAAAGGGCACTCCACCCCGGACTATTGCCATACTATCTCAGACTATATTTTCCATAATCCTTTGCCCGGATTTATCATCCCTGATCACATTCACCTGTGTCTCATTACCCTGTTTACTTCAACCTACATAAGCCTGGTTATCTCAGTCATTCTTTGCAATTCTGAGCATTCTCCCTGGTTTCTTGTCTGTCGGTTTTTGGATTACCTGCCTGTTCTTGGATTACTCTTTTGCCCGTGTTCCCTGCCTTGTTGTGTTTGTTTGTTTGTTTGGACTGCCTGACTGTGTTTTGACTGTGTATTATCCTTTCAATAAAGCTGCGTTTGGATCCACTACCTGTGTCTCTCGGAGCAGTACGTTACACTTACAAACTCTTATACTTGCCGAGCTGGTGTGGATGACTGTCATCTCTTGGAAAGTGAGGTAGTGTTAATTTTGTCACCTATTTTTAATTTAGTCTTAGTCTTAGTCTTGTGCCAAATGTCCTTGTTAGTTTTAGTCATATTTAGTCATTCACATATCTTTTTTTGTTAGTCAAGTTTTAGTCGACTAAAAGTCTTGTCATTTTAGTCTAGTTTTAGTCAAAAGACAACTCAAGGTATCTTAGTCAAGTTTTAGTCGACCAAAAGTCTAGTCATTTTAGTCTAGCCTTAGTCAAAGGAAAACTCAATATATTTTGTGGCAAAATAAGTTACATAAAATAACCTGCATAATGTGCCACAACACCATAGCTAACTGGTTGATTTACAGCATAGATGCCTAAAATCAGCATTAGCTTATGATATGATGGGCACAAATATTGATTTTTGATCTTGATTCAGTATGAATTCATATGTACATAGCCGACTGTACATATAAGGAAAAATACGTTTTTTTTACACTTTTTTGGGGTTATATTATATTTGCTTGCATTCTTTACTATTCACTATTATTAACATTTCAAAATTTCACAAATAAGTAAGCAGTTATGATCTGCAATACTTTTTTGAGCAACTAGACTACATGTATATTTATTAAAGAGCCATACAGGCACCAGTGGGTAATGGCATTACAAGTGAATTTTTTTATTTTTCCAGCCACAAAATGGCTCTAATTTGCCTCTTTGCAGTGGAATTCTCTATTTTAACCTTAATTAACACAGTAATTGTAATATAAATAATAAAAATATTAGAAGAAAAATATTTTAAGTGGTCATTAATGGACCATAAGTATTGCACAAATAGTATTTAGTACCAAAAGATCTCCTCAAAATATTCAATAAATATTATTGAATTAAAATGTAGGCTATTTATTTTTAAAATAGTTAAGGTGTATGGTCACATTTGACCATCAATGAGCAAGTGTGACTTAATTAGTAAGGAATACCTGAGGGCTAAATACAAGAAAAACATTAATATTAATGTTAACAATGTTGCATCTCTACCACTCTCCAAAATAAAATGATACTGTAAATGTGGCTGACGCACACTATGCTGTATGGTTTACCAAAAATTGCTGCAAACACCTGTATAGTGAAGCTGTTGTGTAACTTTCGCGGCTTAAAGGCCAATTTATACTTCTGCGTCGAGTGCACGCAGAGGGTACGGCGTACCCTACGCATAGACGCGTTGGATACGCCGTACCCTACGCCGTAGCCTGACGCGCACCTCTCCAAAAATGTAACAACGCGTCAATTCTACGCGGACCGCAAGCGCTGTGATTGGTCTGCCAGAACCCTTCCCTCAGGTCAATAAATAAATAAAAAATCTGCGATAGGAGTGTGTGTGTGTGTGTGTCCAGAAATTGGATGATAGTTCCTTACGTCTGCTATAACACACTATTTTGCAGTCCAGCGATTCTTTATGGTAGTAAATAAATACATAGATCCGCTGAATATAGTTTATTTATTTTCTCATTAAAACCAAACATGTTAATCAGTAATTGTATATCAAGAACAGGGACACATTAGGGTATATTATGAAGTCTCCGCAACAACAATCGCTTGCTGAGCCACTGCTGCTGAAAACAGCGGCCACGAGCTCCGCATAGTTTCACAAATGCATTCCAGCGCCAGATCGCCTTATTTAACTTTACTAATCAACTAGAGATGCTAAATTTGTATTAGATACAACAACTCAAGCTGCAAGAAAAGCCGCTCTCTCACTGCTGCTGATATTCCGACATGAATGTACAGATTCTACACATCAAGCTGCTTCTTCTTCGGCTGTTGTCTTGATTACACCAACATGCCCGAGGACACTGCCTCCTAGCGTCTGCATGTGTAATTGCACATTGACGCAGACAACAGCGCAGAAGTATAAATGCTCACGACGGCATCGGCTACGCGCGTAGCCTACGGCGTACACTCGACGCAGAAGTATAAATTGGCCTTAAGCCATTCACATGTAAGGACACAGCGCTAGAAGTATTGAGCGCTCCGGGAACCACGTGACCATGCGCGCAGGCGGAGTATGAGAGAGACCTGTAGCCTACTCGAGCAACAGCGCGAACTCTTTCGGAATATTTTGAACAGCTGAATATTCATCTCATGAGAAAAAATAGAGACAATTGTAGACGAAAATGAAGAGAGATTTTATCTTAGTTTTTATTTTATGCAAAACATTTTAGTCTCATCCTTTTTCGTCAACAATAATGCCTGTTAATTTAGTCTTAGTCAGTGTTTTTGGACATTGGTGCAGTCTCCGTCTCGTCTTTGTCATGGAAAAAAAGGTCGTAAACGAACATATTTAGTCTCGTCTCGTCTGACGAAATTAACACTAAAGTGAGGTAAGTCCGCTTCTGACACGATGTTATATTATTAGTAAGGAACGGACAGTAGACAGTGTGCTTATAACATGGAAGCTTTACTAAACACCCCCCCCCCCCCCCCCCCCGCATCCCGCACATGCGTACATAACACATCCAAAACATCATACTAGTAACAGGCCTCATTGATCTAAGCTCATTCACCTCAGTGTTTGAGGTAAAACAGTTCATTCAAGCTTATTCTCCTCAAAAACACAGAAGAGCATGATCTCAGGCATATGATCAATCAGATCAAAGAAATACGAAACCTGTGCTACTTGAAAGAAAACAAGTTGACAAAAAGATGGGGAAGTTGTTATACCCTGTCCGAGCAAGGTCTTGAGTTTTAGTCCAACACGATAAAATTAACGAGCATTTTAGAAAAAAGAAAACGACTGGAACAAAACATCTCATCTTAAAACAAAGGTGTGATTTACCGTGTTCAACTCGATAGGATCCAAATGAAGGAGACGGAGTCTGTCTGAATGGTGAATAGTTCATCATCATGTTCTTCACTGGATCAACACACACATAACAACAGATCAATCACACTTACAGTACACACAGTCAACATATGAACCCTGGATGTGTGCAGATATGGATGGTGTGTGTGTGTGCGCGCGTGTGTGTTACCGTATGGAGTGGTTGGTGAGATGGGGAAAGCTGGGGTTGAGGGCATCACGTCACTGCTAGCGTCTAGTGCAGTGTGAGATGAGTACTGAACACCATCTGTTCTGAACACTGATGCAGACTGACACACACAAACACAATCACTCGAGTTAATGGCCAAATCACCTAATGCAGGAATAGTATTTTCTAAATTGCTTTGAACTAGTGCAGGGATGGGCAACTTCGATAGTTTGATGGGCAACATACCAAGGGGCCAGATTACTAATCCACACTCCCACCTTTTACACCGCTTTACGCAATATACTTTTTAGTAAGGGAAATCAATGTATTTGCCAACAATAAGATTTTATTAAATATAAAAATTATGCAATTATGCTAATACAAATGGAAAACTTTGTTGTCAGTTGACAGGCAATATCCCCCCAAAAGCAAATATAAACATCTCAAATGCATTGTCTTTAAGTTTGCAACAAATGTGCAGATGTCCTAATTTTGTTTCCAAGCCTAGAGAATACTCATCTCAACCTCAGAGAACAGAAAAATGCTTATTCAAATAATAGTTGTTCCAAATGGAATTACCATAATCCACATCCACATATTACCATGAATAAAAATACTATTTTAAAAAATGTTTAAGAACATAATAATATAAAAATATGTGCATATATTTCTGTCATGCATATGGCAAAAAGGTTTTCCACTGTGGGGCTGATAACGGAGATCTTTGGAATGCAATACAAAGGAGCCATTCGTTGTCTTGATAATGCAAGAGTTTACACACGATAGGTGATGTAAATCATGAATGTGTCATGGAAAATATCAGATATTTCTTTAAATTGTATTATTAATGTGTGTTCATGTTGCTCAAATAGCATGTTTAGTTTGTAAACGTGCCGTACCAGGCTCAAGTGGAAATACAACTGGAACTGTTCCTTACCATTCACTTTTTCGGCCCGACAGTGGAAAAGCACTTTTGTGAACAGAGCAGTGGCGAAATGGCAATTTACATTAAAATCTTTCATTACAGATTTAATTTTCAAACAAACCAAACATATAGGTGACCCCTTGAACTTGGTAAAGACAGGCCATTTACCTTCTTGACAGGAAAACACAATTTTCATTGTCAATTTTCCATTTATTTTTGCTAATTTTAGTAAACTTTAACATTAGTGTGCACATCCTACGCTGTATATCTTGACTGGAAATCTTCTGGTTTGATTTAGTATTAACATCATAATCTGAATTCAATCTTTTCATTACTTACTTTTCAAATGTATCAAATGAATCATCCAAGTTGTCCAGCGGGCCGTATTCAAAGACATTACAGGCCCTATACGGGCCACAAGTTGCCCATCCCTGAACTAGAATGTGATTCTGTTAGTAGTGAATCACAGAGTGTGTTGAGTCTCCTGTGCATAGTGTTAATGTAATTAACGAAAACAAGACGATGACGAGATGACATAGACATCATTAAACACGATCTGAGACTAAATCAACATGCAATATTGTTGACAAAAAAAGAGGGGACCAAAACCCCTCTATATTTTCTTCAACAAAAAAGAGCAGAAAAGCGTTCATGCTATTGGTTGCCAGATCTCACAAGTTTAAATCTCCGAATCAGGGCTTTTTAACCGTTATATAGCGTGTTTAAAAGTTTCACTGACTAGTAAAATGCATTTTAGCAAACTAAAGCTTGACTAAACATAGGTTGACTAAATCTGATAAAAACTGAAGGGCATTAGACACAGGACAAGCATCCGCAGACAGGAGGAGTTCTACCTGTGTGTGAGGCTCACGGTCAGTGCTCGGCGTCAGTGCGTGTCTGTGATCCAGAGTCCAGGACGAGTGTTCACGAGCTCCACTGAGCTCCGACACAACACCGGCCTCTGAGGAAACACAAAGGAAACACAGTCACAGTCCTGCCCCGTAATTATCAACCATCAACACACAATGAGGACGAGACTGATCACACTAAACATTCATCTGGCATCAATCATCGTTTGATTTCTTTGGATCATAGAGTATCACGAATAAAGAGGAGACTGTGGAGTAATAACAGCCACAGCCAACTCGACTCCTCTAACAGGTCTTCGAAGATGATCTTCAACTGTATTGAGAGCAAAGGCCTGTTCACACCAAGAAACATAACTGTAAAGACAGGCTAACTATATTAGCGTCACACCAGCAGACAATATAATTCTGTTTATTATAAGTGCGCTGCAGTTTTGTCGCCTGCCACTTCAAATGCTCAAGCTCTTTAGAGCAGGATGGATTCTGGTTGGCTGTCAATGTCTTTATCGTCAGCTGGAAAAAATCGTGGTGATATTGTGATATTATTTCTCAGTGTCATTATCATTATAGTTGTGGTGTGGACTCTGATGTTCTGGTATTCCCTGATGGCTGTGGCCTATTTCAGAAGGATAATGCGCCCTGCCACGAAGCAAAAATGGATGGTTCAGGAATGGTTTGAGGAGCACAACAACGAGTTTGAGGTGTTGACTTGGCCTCCAAATTCCCCAGATCTCAATCCAATCAAGCATCTGTGGGATGTGCTGAACAAACAAGTCCGATCCATGGAGACCCCACCTCACAACTCACAGGACTTAAAGGATCTTTGTGCCAGATACCACAGCACACCTTCAGGGGTCGACGGGTCAGGGCTGTTTTGGCAGCAAAAGGGGCACCAAGACAATAGTGTATTAGGTCATAATGTTATGCCTGATTGATGTATATTGTGTGAACGACCTTCGAAACACATTGAGCCTCAGACAATCACTGAAAACAAGCTCTGAGGCCCTGTTTACACCTGGTATTTTAGTTGATCGGATCACAAGTAGACGAGGGAGACACATTCCCGGTTACACCTAGTGTTGTAATCTGTCTCTTCTGTCCACTTTCAACCACTGTCCTGATATCTTCAAGGAGATGGTCTATGGGCAGGTAAATGTATGGGCTTTTTCAGATCGTTTGATCTAATGGACAAAATAAGCTCACGATAGAAAAACACACAGAGAACATCAGCTTTCGTTTCTGCTCTGACAGACAAGACCACACAGAACGATTTTCTGCTACCTCTGGAAATGGTCGAAAGTGGACAAGCTCAAAACGTTTTAGACCCCGTTTACACCTGTGATCCGATCGACCAAAACACATCTTAATACCAGGTGTAATCAGGACCTTTGATAACAAGCTATTCTGAATGTTCCGATCTAATATGACTTCTGACTTGTAATGCTTGCATGAATCATAAACATACACTGTGCTCCCAATGTTTTTTTTCTCTCCATTATGTCACCTGATGGAGTTTGGGATGGAGTTGTGGCCTATGGTTAGAGAGTCGGACTTGTAACCCGAAGGCTGCGGGTTGGAGTGTCAGGTCTGGCAGGAATTGTCGGTCGGGGGAGTGAATAACCAGTGCTCTCCTCCACCCTCAATACCACGACTGAGGTGAGATCTTTGAGCAAGGCACCGAACCCCCAACTGCTCCCCGGGCGCCACAGCAATATGGCTGTCCACTGCTCTGGGTGTGTGTTCATGGTGTGTGTGCACTTGGATGAGTTAAATGTAGAGCACAAATTCCAAGTATGGGTCACCATACAATCTGCATTGTAAAAAGCGCTATATAAATAAAGGTGACTTGACTTGACTGGTCAATTCTTCACACAGAATAAAAATCATTATATAATAATTATTAATGGAATTCATCTGCTTCATGTTCCCAATAACTCTTTCAGGCTGATTTTATGATAACCAGATGAATATGAATTTTTCTGTGTGCTTATTTGTGTTACACTCCAATACACCGGTTTACTGGTTAAAGATCTGAGCTGCTACTCAAAGGTTTCCAGTTTAATGGCGAGGTATATTTCACTAATCTGATCCAGTCTACGAATGTTACAGAAAGGCAGCGTGTGATCAGTAAGATCTTACCCATCTGATGACTCCTCTCTCTGCCACCATCCTTTTGCATGTTACCGTTACTGTCCGGAGCTCCGGCTCTCTTCAATGAGCTGGATTTGGTGGAAACGGGCACAAAAGTGGGGTCCAGGTCCAGAATGAGCTGGTTGAGCTGATGAATGGAGTTGTCGATGTCCAGCGTCAGTGAGCTGAACTCCTCGTCATGTTTCTGTTCGGGCTCACGGCTTTGAGGGGTTTCAGGCCTCGCTGGAGGTTTGTTCTGCTCTGAAAACAGACAAATGACCGTCATTTATATTGGTCTAAGCTAAATCAGGGTTTAAACCTGTTTTGTTCAGTTTGTCAAAAAGCAAATTAACACTCCCCATAGAAAAAAGTAAAATAAACAACTTTCTTTAAATATTTTTTTGTCTTGATGTGCAGAACACATTGGCAGCTTTACTGACTTTATTTGTTTTTATGATTTTCCTTTTTTGTTAGCCAATAACCAAAAATGTGAAGCATATTTTGAGAAGACATCACAACAAACATTAACTTTATTTATAATAAGCAAACTTTTTTCTTCTTCTAAGGTTAATCTTTGTTTTACAGCTAATTTAGCTTCAGTTTATGGTTACATTCAGTTGTAAAAAGCCAAACAATTATTATACTGACCTGCATTAAGTAACTGTCCCTGTGTTTAGAGTTCTTAGACTTTTATTTTGATATTCTTTTGTCTTGCTGTGCCCATGTTCTCTTCCTGCATTTAGTCCCTCATTGCGTCTGAAAACCTAGGCAGCTGACTCGTTGCCTCGCTGCCTTATCAGACAATGGCTTGTAAGACAGTGTTTGTGCTTGAAGGCACTTCACAAAACTAATTTCGGACAGACTTCTTAGGCAGTGTAACCGTTTAATGATCTACAGCAAAATAGAGAGAGCTTTGATGAAAATTAAACAAATATTTAATTACTACATTAGTAATTTCTTGCTAGAAATGACATCAAAAGTGGAAAATGTTGGTAAAAAAAAAAAACGTACATTTACAACCAAACTGACCAGCAAACGCAACTTTTGGACGCCATCTTTTTTTCCCAGCTCAACTGTCACAGAATGGAAAGCACAGGATTGTGGGATATCAAAAGCAGCGAAGGATACATTTATGCTGCCTTTAAAAATCGATCAGATGAAGGTATCTCAGGAAACAGGAAGTGAAGCTAACATTAGATTTGGACGTGTCTTGATGCCTTCCTGCCTTGAAATGTGTCCTGTGTCTGTTCCAGATTTCGGACGCAGCCCCTGTCTGCCTTTGTTACCATAGTTACCCTTATTTGTTACTATGACAATTAATCAGCCTCACCTGTACCCTTTTTAACCTCTTGTTTTCCTCTTTTTACCACTGTTTTTCAGTCTTCATGTATCAGCATGTGTTGCATTTGATATTCCATACGAATCTATTTATTTATTTTTTTTCCTGAAAAACTAGTGTGCTCACCGGCGGGTTTGGGCAGAAGCTCCTGCATGTCGCTTTGGAAGCGCCGCTCAACTCCGTCCTCTTCTGGCAGGTACAGATACTGCTGCGCAGCGACCAGCTGCTGCTGATGGACCCAGGTCTGCGTGGAGTACCCGCCGTGCTGGAACAGATGCCTGGGACCTGGAGAGCTGATGGGGAGGGACGCGCCTCTGTGAGCGAAGCCGGCTCTCCGCTCATACTCATCCATGGCCGTCGTGTGCTGCTGCTGCTGCTGCACGGACTCGTCTGTACGGCCGGGGCTGCCGAAGCCGTCGGACAGCAGCGAGTTCTGGCTGCTCTTGTGATAGGACGAGGAGAGTGTGCCCAGACTGTCCACGCTGTACAGGTCGTGCCGTGAGGTCAGGACTTCGTCATCCAAGATGTCCGTCTCGCGCTCTTTCGGCCGTGAGCGTCCGTTCATGTGGATCTGCGGAGGGCCGGTGGTCAGCGCACCGCCTCGGCTCGCCTCGTCCAGACCGAAGCCACTGAGCAGTCGCTTGAGCTCCACTCGCTCCTGCTGGCTGGGCTGCGGCGCTTTCGGCCCTGGCACGGGCCAGCAGTCGGTGCGCAGTGAGACGCTGGAGAGGCCAGAGTCGGTGCTGGCCGAGAGCGTGTGATCGGGGCTCCGCTGGGCTCTGGAGGGAATAGAGCCTCTGCTGCTGTCTCTCTTCAGCAAGCATCTGTCCAGGGTTGGAGCCACTGGGGAAGAAAAAAACAGACGTGACTCACTGATTGACAAGCTAAACACAGCATGAAGGAAACAAGCAATATGACAACTCATGATGTTCATGGCATTTTGTTAATATTTGTAATTAAATGTATTTTTTTACATTTTCTGTTTTCATTTCAATTTGTTTCAACATTATTATGTAACAAAATCCCATTTTATTGCCTGGGGTCTCTGGAGAAATGAACGGTGCATGAGGGTTAAAACACTGAAAGTGCTGAGACGTACAGCTCATTTCAGAGAATCAGGGTTAGACTGGTACATTTCTCCATTGATAGCTAGTCAAAGTTTCTGTGTATTCTGAGAAATTCATTTTTTCTAAGTAACATTAAACAGTAATATTTATTTATATTATATTAGATGTTTTATCCGTGTTTGTTTCTATATATTGCACAAGTACTGGCCTTGTTTTATGGGCAGGCAACTTTTGATGAACTCTAATTCATTATGGTTTCTACTGTACCACCTGTATTATTATAATGGTTATCAGTACATTGATCAAGGAGACGGCTACCAATTTTACCAACACGGCTACCAACATTATATAAATTAATGAAATATATTGTAATAACCATACTTATAACTTTTGGTGTTATGGTTATGGAAAAAAATCATCAGTACATCAGACATCAATATGCCATCCAATAGCTACCTTGACTGTTGATTTACTATAATAAAGTAATTCCTTATAGTGCAGCGGATCTTTCAAAAGAATTGGTTCAAAACATTGATAGGTTCGTGAATCAGACGTCACTCAATGGGACTGTCCCGTAAAGTTGAGATGAAAAAAACAATGGGATGCAAAATGACAAAGTAGAAGTTCTTCAATCCGAAGATGAAAGCAAACTTCTTCCCCAACAAACACATCATACAGGCCTTCAATTAACAGACCCTATAGTCACTCAGAGGAGCAGATGTGCTCGACGCTTGGAGGAATGCCCGGGTTCAGTGTGAGTTCAGCTCCATCAGTGTTCATTAACACAGAAAATACCTCTGACTGTCCATCAGTCTGCAAACAAGCCACTGACAGCTGAAGAATGCAAGCTCAGCAACTCTGAGGCTTTCAAAGTAGGAATGTGAAGCTCAGATTTTTAGAACATATAGAACATATTTAGGTTTGCTGGGATTGAACCCAGAATATTCCAGAAGTACTCACTGTAGAAATCTCATCAGCGTTCAGTCAAGGTCAGTCTAGCATTTCACCTAAATTTGCTTTTCAGATGCATCTTGAGGGAGGCCATGGGAGGAAGTTATATGGTGTTTTTCCTGTGTTTTGTCATCCGAAGCAGCCAGAATTAGCAAGCAAAAACAAAACACTGTAATTACAATTCCAGTCGCTCTTCCTGCCAAAGCCTCCGCAACACAACCGTGTGAGTCAACAACACCGGCCACAGTTCAGCTAAACCAACACTGCGCCGATGAACACACTGCTCTCTCTGTATGAAACAAGCCAGAGCAAACGTTGCATTACATGGAAATACGGTGTCCTTATGTCTGTGTTGCAATACGGCTCCAATATTATCTCCAATACTTAATATTAGGTTGCATACTTGTTCAAATCACTTCAGTAACTATGAGCAATAGTAGTGCACTTGCCTGAGAAAGCAGCACTAAAATCAAACTATACATTTTCCTGTGTTATTTCCTCTAACCCATCGGCATATAAACAGATGCAAACCTCAGGACAGAGACGGTACGGAGATGTTGAATTCCTGTGAGCTTTGAGCGTTTGCGTGTGAAAACAAGGCCTGAATCTGCCGCAGGAATGCACAGTTGTTGTTTGTGCTTGATGAAACCCTCTTTATTAAAGGTGCTGGAACTAGTTTCCATGAATATGTTTTATGCAAAACAGCTGTGGGGGACCTGTGATTTTGGGCAAACTATTCCTGTGTTTGCCAGTTTAAGAAGGGTGTGAATTCTGCGGGACATGGAAGTCCTGCCATATGCCTCACCACAGTCAGAAAAAGATGCCTGGACTTCTGGGGTGGTTTCAGTGTGTGTGTGTGTGTGTGTGTGTGTGTGTGTGTGTGTGTGTGTGTGTGTGTGTGTGTGTGTGTGTGTGTGTGTGTGTGTGTGTGTGCGTGCGTGCGTGCGTGTGTGTGTGCGTGCGTGCGTGTGTGTGTGTGTGCAACAGCATAGCCACAGTACAGAAAAAGACACAGACTGAGTTTTGCCCAACTATGCAAAACAACATATCGAGGCAGCACATGCACTATAAAGCATGAGGCTAAGTCAACTTGAGTAACAGAAACAATACTGGTATCAGGAATTACACCTTAAATAAATATCAAATAAAAAGACCCTCAGTAAAAGTCTCAGTAAACAAATCATTGACTAAACTGATTCATTCACAAAAAAAGAAGAATGTCTTTATTGGTAAGTAATTGAATCATTCACTCAACCAATGAGTGTGTTTGCGTAGCCAGAGCTCCTTCAGCATCATCTCAAGTACATGTCCTTTACAAATAAGTATTCGGATCCTACCATCACTGCAGATGTTCCCATAGGAGTCCCATTTAGAGAGAGAATCTGTGCTGGTGTAGTCGATGGTCACATCTGGACCGTTCAGCCAGCGTTCTGAACCTGTCAGATAAAGAAACGTTTAACAGCTGTCCCTAAGACGTACACGTCGACATTGTCAAGTCAGCTTTATTTCTATATCGCTTTATACTATACAAATGGGTTCAAAGCAATTTTACAATAATAAACAGGAAAATAAAGGAATTAATGTTGCAAAGTTCATCATTCTAATTCAGCCGTAAAGCAGCTCTACAGAAAACAATAGTGTAATTATTCAGATCAATTCAGTTTTGTTTAGGACATGAAGTGCAGATGTTGAAATGTTAGCATTCAACAATTTTAGCATTAGCTGACAACAATACATAAAAAACGAACCTGAAATTCGTTCAGGGCCATCAGAGAACACTAGCTCCACTTTGCCATAATCTGGAAACCTGGCATCTAAAATGGAAACATCAGAATATCAACACAACACAACACATGCTGAAACACAAAGAAACTGTCCTGAAACTATCTGATGATATCGCCTTCAGTCTATAGCCGTGTGTACTGAACTGAACTCATACCTCATTTAAGACCTAGGACTAATTTGGAGGGTCTATGTACACTAACTCCGCCCACTGACGTCTGATTGGGCCAGATAAAGCTATGGAAGACGCTGGTCTATCAACAGTAGCAGTAGTGTAGGAGTAAGGCGTGAGGTAGATAGTTTTGATGCAAATCGATTTTAGTTTGAATCCGTCTTTTGCCGAACTTGCTTTACTCCCTTTTCCCATCACATTTCAGATTGGAAAGGCATTTATATTCAATAAAAATGAAAAGTGGATAATGTGTCTAATGTGTGTCTAATTATAAAGTGTCTATCGGTTAGGGCTAGGTGTAGGGAGGGCTTTATTGTCCCAATAAGGTGGCATCCATATAATAATTTTAATAAATATAATATACCGTTTAATGTACAACAGCACTGAGGTGCAAATCGTTTCTGCCACTATTTATGAGTATAAATCGCATCTAACTACTATATACACTTATTTCAAAGAAAATACTGCTGTTTTTTCATAGTGTAAATAGAATCTATTGCTATTTAAACTTAGTGTAAATAGCAGCTATCGCTAAGAAAATATGCGGTTACACTTTATTTTAAGGTGACATTGTTACAGTGTAATTATATATTTAAGTACTGAGGAATAATAATTAACTACATGTACTTATGGTAGGATTAGGGTTTGGTTGAGGGTTAGTTGCATGTAGTTATGCATACATTTTCTGGTAAAGTACATGAAACATATGCAAAAATGAAACTGTAAAATAAAGTGTTACCAAATATGCTATTTTCACTATGCAAATAGCGGCTGCCGGACAAATTACGCTTTACTAAGAAGACACTCGCTTTCACATTTATATGAAGACGTTGTATAAATGCTTTATAGGCATAATTAATACGTTTATAATTTAGTTTTAGGCCTTCAGGCTTTGTACTGTTTATGACAATCCTATAGATGCTGGTTTATGCCACAAAAATAAAAAAAAGGTAATTGCGACTTTTATTTTTCACAATTGCAAATTTATATCTAATATATCAGAACTGTGTGATAAAAAGTCATGGTAACACTTTACACTTTTAGACATTTAACTCACTATAAGTAACTTCGCAAGTAAATGTCCACTTATTCTACTAACCCGAACATAACAGTCTACTAATATTCAAATGAGAGTTAGTTGACATGTAGTTGCAAATTTACATGTAGTTAGTAGAATGTATAAAGTGGACCATCAAAATAAATTGTAGCCAAAGTTTCCATATAATGTTTTTATATTAGATTGTAATTCCAGACAAACTCATGTCTACAGCGAGCGTCTGTGGTCAGGTGACTCGCGCTGACCTTTGTTGGCGTGCTCCATGTCGTCCTTCTGAAACACAAGGCTGTAGGCCTGAACCGCTCCTGTGTGAAACTGAACTCTGAATATAACGTCTCGCTCAGACCGGCTGCTATGATGGAAGCACTTCACCTGCAGACATAGAGCAATATTAATACACCGTCATGAGAAAAAACACAGTCATCTGTCTTGTCTGATGGGATGCAGTGCTACTCTAATGCACAATCTCCATACGTTCATGAACTACCAAATCACTGAAGATCACTTTATTCTTCAGCTGGTTCTGCTCCAGTGTCCATAGAAAAAATGTACCCTCCTTTATCCGAAGCGCTCATCATCACAAGCACTCAGCGATGTGTTTGAAACTATCCATTTGTCTGTTTATTCTCTGTAATGTTCTTATATTTTGGAATAATCTACTTTGGGTTATTGTGCATGGATTCTTTCTATAACTCACAGTCACTCAATGTCTGACATGCTAAAGGTGTGTTTGGTGTTTATCTGTACCATGATGTCTCCCTTCAGCAGCTGTGCCGGCTCCAGGGCCATACAGATCCTGTCTCTGTGACCAGCTCCAATGTGACTGGGAAATATCAAATATCATATGTCATGTCAACAACACATGTCAATACATGTCAGTCAAACCTCAGCTATCAACTTCAATTGCAACCAATGGGTTGAAGGTCCAAATCAATGCAGTTTCAAAGATCTCCAACCCGTTGGTTGCCATTGAAGTCCATTTTGTGGAATGTTTTCCTAAAAATAAAAAAATAAAAATTTCTTTTCCACTGAAGAAAGAAAGACATGATCTTGGATGAGATGGGGGTGAGTCAATTATCAGGAAATTTTCATTTTGAAGTGAACTAATCCTTTAAATCAAACCTGTAGATATACACAAATGTATTGTAATGTTGATGGTAAAACTGTAAAAAGGTAATTGGTTAACAGTAAGTGGGGAAACACTAATGAATCTAACGGGACATTTCATATAATTTTACAGTTTTTAGAAGTAAAATACAATACTTATAATTTTCAGTGAAAACCCATACACTAACATAAGTCTTATTTAAAGGAATTAAATGATTAAATGATTAAAAGGGATTTAGGAAATAAAGAAAAATAAATAAGAATAGTCAAAGTTCCAGTTCTATTGTTATTATACTATAGGCAAATATAAATCTTTTTTTAAATATGCACACATTCACTCTTATTTTCGTCAGCCTAATATGTAAAAATGCAAAAAGTTTCTTTTCACATCAAATTAAGTTATGATTTACATAAATAATGTCCTATTTTCAATTCAAAATTATAACATTTCATTAAAAAATGTCAAGTAGTTTTGCATCACTGGATATTACTGTTGGTCACTGAAAGTTTTTATCCTAAAACAGTTATTCAAATATTAAATGTTTAGCCACTTACATCTTACGACACTCTTTCGCTGCTATAACTAAAGTGTTGTGTTGGAAATCTCACTAACAGTAAGCCCCGCCTTATTTGATTTGATTGGCCATCTCACTCATTCTGACAGTGACGAGAGTTGTTAAACCACTGAGAAAGACCAACCTCAAAATGTAACATTTTACTTTTGTCATCCTAGCAACAAACAGAGCAGTGTGTAATGGAGTATAGCTGAACAGCATCAACAATATCAAATATTGGGGGGACAATTTGTCCATTTCTAATTATTCGGGGGGACTTGTCCCCCTCAATGTCTATGGTCGTTATGGCCCTGGTATGCAGTGATGATGACATTCAGCTGATGTCAATAAACTCACTATATTCCTGAGACGTAGACCACCTGCATCGCCTGATACACCTTCACATATGGCTGACACACTGCAGGAGAAACAACAGGATTAGATTGAGAATCACTTTGGAAAACAAGTGTTGAGCTGATTCAGGTGTTTTACTGAAGTCAAATCTAGCAGCAGTCACGTTAGATTAAGACACAGTTTTTCGGCACTTTCTCTCGTGAATTAACCGTAACCTAAGACAACACAAGTCAAGTCAAATATGAGACAAATTCAGATCGGTCTGTCAAGCCGCTCTACAGTGTGATAATTCTGAGACTCACACTGCCCCGCGGGGACTCCATGAAGGATGACGCAGTGCAGGAACAGAGGAGATGTGTTCATCTTGATGGAGCCGCTCAGGAGACTGTTGAGGATCCAAACGTACCTGAACAAACACCAGCAGAAACACACAGCATATAATCCTGTGTGTGTGGGTGATGATGGAGATCACAGCTCTTCTGTCCTTCTCAAAATGCTTCCTGTTTACTCACACACACGTCCCTGGTCCTATAAAGCCTCTAAATGATCAACATGCTCTGATAAACCTGTCTCACACAATCTCCTCCTGTCCTTCTGTCATCTGATTGATAATTTAGACTCTTTTATCAAGTAAAAGTATTTTAGTATAGTTGCAGAAATGTTACTGACAAAAAGAAACACTGCTGATTTCAGAAAAACAATAGAAAGACAGGTTTGTGAGACGTCCCATCATCACAGAAACTGGATCTGATGACAGGTGTCTGAAGGTAATCACCTCTTCTGAGACGGCGTTATCTGCGTAGAAACCTTGTCGTCGTAGAACTTCCTCATGGCGAAGCGGTCCAACGCCTGATCTGCACTGTCAGGATGAGACCATTCACATCAGTACATCTGCGCCATCACTAAACATCACAGCAAACGCCATCTACTGTCAAGACTGTGTGACTTTGTGTTTGTTTGTTTGTAGTTAGTAGAACACGTTGATAAACTGAAATCTAAAAAAAGAAAAGTTTGTGTACACAGCAGTTGTTCGTATTCATACAAACTTTTCTAGTATATCCCCACTTGATTAAGTGTGCATCCCACATCTGATTCATTCATCCAAATGTTGCCAAATTCTGTGACATTCTGTTACAGTAAATTCAGATTTTATGACTGGATTCCTGTGTTTTCCCCATGGCAGTGCTCATAGTGTGAAACAGCCTGTGAGCGAGAGGCGTGTGAAGAGCACTAGTACCTGGCAGAGACATCTGTGAAGTGAACGAAGGAGGAGATGACGACTCCGATCCTACCCTTCCCACCCTGGTGAATGAGAGAGAGGTGAAGCCAAAGAGTTACTTACACACACACTGATCTGCACAGCATCACGTGTGTGTGTGTGTGTGTGTGTGTGTGTGTGTGTGTGTGTGTGTGTGTGTGTGTGTGTGTGTGTGTGTGTGTGTGTGTGTGTGTGAGAGGCGTCTCACCCTGCAGTGAATGACCACCACGTGCAGCGGGTCGGCGTTCAGCCAGTTCTCGATGGCCTTACAGATGGTGCAGATCTTATCCAGAGGTGGCGCGTGGAAGTCTGGCCACCCCGTGTCCAGAGTCTGAGGAGACCATCACACACACAAACACTGTGTTTACAGTTCATTTATACACGTGCCTTTGACATCAGCACTGTTATTCAAAAATAAAGGCTCTTTATTGGCATCAATGGTTCCATGAAGAACCTTCAACATCCATGGAAACTTTCCAAGGTTAAAGTGGAAAAAGGGTTCTTAAAATGTTATTTGCACTAAGATTTTTATTTTAATTTTTTTAAACTGATCACTGAAAGGTTCTTTAGGGAAGCTGATATGGCTCTTCTATGGCATCTCCCCCTTTTAAGAGTGTGTGTGAATTCAGTATGAGCATGTAGTGAAGCGGATCCTCACACTACCTTAGGGTTCATCTTAGTGAGCTCCTGCTTTCTCTCCGACAGGTTAATCACCTGGAAACCCAACGACAGAGAGTTAAGACACCCAGACCATGTGTATGCTCTGAAGGTAATGAGAGAAAGCGTATCATGGCTGCTCTCACCAGATAGTTGTCTGCGTGTTTGGACTTGAGCATGCGTGTGACGTCTCTCAGGTTGCGCAGGTATGTCTCCTCAAAGCCGTCCTGAGGGAAGGACACCGCGATGATGCGCTCCGTCACATAGGTGAGGTCAAGCTCGTATCCCTCCTCCATCTGCAAACAGAGAGACGGAGGATTGAGCCTCAGCTGAACTCATGAACACTCAGGAGAACACTGATGTTCAGCATCTGATCGTATGTGTTCATACCAAAGGCCACTCAAAGAGAGAACACTTTCATCAATGTTTCTTCACACACTTAAGTAGCCTATACTTTTTTTTTGCAAAATGACTGAATTTGTTTTTCAATTAAATTATTGTACCATATTTTAGTTGAATAATGTTTTTTATTTAATATTTTGTATTTTTAGCGGATTTTTATGATATTCATGCAGTAGTTATAATCCATTTATTCACTTTTTGACCTGAAAATCAAGGATCAGACTGAAGTTTGGTCTGTTTTCAAAGATGACACTTGGCAGATTATTGCTGAAGTGAAAAAAGTTTAAAAAAGTGAACTTTAAATTATAGAATTTTACGTTTATTGTAATGAAAAATACACAAAAATACTATTTTACATTTTTATATGAATTATATATTTTCCAAAATACGTTTTACCCTGAGAAAACTCAGAGAAAACTCAGACAAACTCAAAGCCATAAATCTAAACAAGTTGTGTTCCAAATTTGAGGTTGATATCTCAAATAATTAGCTTTCAGTGAGAGTTTGTTTGGGCCAGTGAGAGTTTGTACCAAACGCTTCCACTAGGAATTCCCATTAATTTCCAATGCACTCATTTTTAACCTCAAACAATACAAGTGACACATTTTTTTCAGGACCATTTAACCTTTTCCAATCATGTCCATGGTTTTTTTGTGTTCACACAGCAAGTGCCGAAACCTTTACCAGTTTCTGTACAATTCCGATGAAATACAAAATGCAAGAAAAAGAAGTAATTTGGTCAAAAATGACCGAGCAGCATTTAGTTTAATAATCTAAAGTACACTAGATGTGCTGACTAACATCCTAAAGCACATATAAAGAACTTGATTATAATTTTAACTATATTGTTATCTGATAAGTTAATAAATGTTAAATGTAGTACTACATTGCAACTTTATCATTCCAAATTTATTTAAATGCATGACACACACAAGTTTCAATAGAATTGACATTGAAGCATATTTTAGCTTACCATAAATGCTTGTCAGCATATTCAAAGACAATATAAGTAATTAAATTGAAATGACATGAGATGTACATGTTAATTTAGTTGTAAATAACATGCAATTAAGTGTCCAAAAGCATTACATTCACATCGCACTATATTATTTCTGTAATAAGTAGGTTAACAAATGATAGGAGACATTTCCCTGTTTTGTTTCCAGAATATCTTTCAGTCTCAGGTTTATAAAGTATCCCATTTCTATTTCGGCGTGAGAAACCACTGCAAATGAATCAGTGTGTGAGTGAACTGCTTGAATGAAGATTGATTCATGATTTCAGACCTTTCTGCAAACCCGTTTGACCGATTGGGTAGAACAGAACGGATTAATTTGTGATTCTTTCAACCAATCCAAATAATATTCAAAAGGGCTGTGTGTTAATAAATGGAAACCAATATAAATATTGGACTTCAGTGTGTCTGGAGCTGAGCTTTATATCTGATCTTCTGAGCATCTGGTTCAAAGATCATTCTGACGAACACTAGATATATCATCTAGATATTTACTGATCTATCGCCATCATGAGCAGATGAATGTGTGTGCCTCTGATTACTTTCAGAGTAACTGCACAGCATTCAGAATTCAGATGCAGAAATAGCTTGTTCATCTGAAGCGGGAGACATGATTTACAACTTTTTGATGAGTATACAATACACATGATACATACATATCTATTATTTCTGCATAGATTCCCCCTTTCCTGCATTCAATTAAATTTACAGTTTTACAGACAAGATACACTTGCAGATTGAGCATCAGAGTTATGATCCCATTTTCAGGGTTTATTCACAGGTTAATGTAGGGTTCACCAGCGGATTAATCACACATTACAATAATTGTTTTGTGTTTTGAGAAATGTTATGTTTAAATATGTAAATGAGGCATTATCCAATTAAATATGCACTTATGCTTTGCATATATTTCCAGAACTGAAATCAAAACATTGGATAAAGCCAGATTTATAATTCCTGTTTGATTTTGTGACATATTAAAGGTTTTTCCTGAGGGGATTCTAGATTTATCTTTTTATAATTTCATTAGTAACATAAAAAACAAATACATTTTCACCATGTTTTAAGGAGTAAAACGCTGTATAAATCAGGTGAATGATATCTGATCAAACCTTCAGAATATAGATATGAATAAAACTGTAAAATTTGGTGTGTGTAAAACTGCTGAAATGAGGATTTCTTACTCAAACTCATTGTCTTCAACGAGATGGATTGAGATTGAAATCTACAGACGCTATATGACAAAGCTTAAACTTGTCCCAGACTAAAACTCAAGTTTGATCTGTTTTAACTGAAAGCATATATATATATATATATATAAGTGTGTGTGTGTGTGTGTGTGTGTGTGTGTGTGTGTGTGTGTGTGTGTGTGTGTGTGTGTGTGTGTGTGTGTGTGTGTGTGTGTGTGTGTGTGTGTGTGTGTGTGTGTGTGTGTGTGTGTGTGTGTGTGTGTCAGTGCCATTGTTTTGTCTCAGTATCCACAACAGTAATGTGTTTTTTTTTAAAGGTACCTTTATAAAAGCTACTTAATTGAACTAAGGCCTAATCCTGGCTTAATCTAAACCCTGTCTGTGAAACTGGGCCAATGTGCAATAAAATAAACATTTAAATGTGTATTCTGGATGTTTTCTTTCCACTAGACTGAAATAAAATGTGCTATTGAAGCAAAAAAGACCAAGAACTCAAAACTGACCAGTGCATGAAAACCCCTGGTTTCACCAGGAGAGTCGTGCACTAGTTTACACACACTTCTCTAGCTGGTGTGTGTCAGTTGAATCTCCACACATGCAGGACATGGAGAGGCTCATGAAACCACTGGACATCAGTGAGAGGAGATCATGAGGAGATCACTGGACACACAGATCAGATGAGATGAGAGATCAACAGCCTCAGTGATTGTTTGTAACTTACACTCCAAAAATATGTTGGTCTAAATTTAAGTTTTGTGTATTTTAATTTCATAAAAATGTCCCATTAATTTGGATTACATAGTTTTAACATAAATTAATAAAATTAATGTGATTCATATTTGCCAGTCATACGTAAATGTAAATTAAATAGGTACGTTTTATGTAATAGTACACATCAAAATGCCCATAATAAATTAACACTGCCTAGTGTTCATGTGTGTGCACATTACAGACTTAAAGTACCATTGAAGCAGTGTTGAAGTTAATAAGATAATTAAGTGAGGATTGAGCATTAATGATGAACACCTGCTGTTAACAAGCATAATCACTGAATGAAAGAAAACCAAGAACAGAAAAGAGAGAGAGAAACTTCCAGTCACAGCCGAAATCAACTGAAGATAAAAGATCTCAGCAGAGGAGGATTAAACAACTCCACACACAATACTACCAGCTTCACTTATTACTAACCAGATTTACTTGATTTCTGTTAGACATCTAGTTCTTATGAGAATTACCAGAGGTTTAGATGATGATGATTTATTGAGTTTAATTTGTAGTTACCATTATCAAGATTAGTGTTTGCTTAAGTTGGACTCTTGACCCTTGACTTTATAACATTAGCTTTTCTCTGACTGCTGTAACTGTGTGTATATAAAATACATTTGTTATGGGACAAAAGATTAGTGAAAATATGGTCACGTGTTTATGGTTATTATTTAGTGACCTGATACACTGATCTCATTCAGAGTTTAATATACGATGAAATGAGTGATACGTTATTAGCTTGGTTCATTATAGTATAACTGTGATTCTACAGCATGAGATCAAGCAGTGTGACAATTGAATAATATGAAATATTTTAATTATTTTGAATAATCAGCAAATGAATCTCAACAATGGTGACAATCAAAAAATGCTTCATGCCGCAATGCACGCTGGGAGCCACGGATGAGTTTTGTGCTATGCTGGCTCCCAGAATCCATTGCAGTATGAGACATTTTTGACTGCACCATTTTTGAGATTCATATCCTGATTCTTGATGTCCGAGTGATACCAGATGAAAACTTGCCGTACACAAACTATGTAAAATCCTTCTTATCTGATTGTTATCACTGCTGGCTCTAATGTTGTAGAATCACAGTTCTACTATAATGAATAATACCAACTAATAACACATCACCCATTTAATCAGATATTAAACTCGGAATGAGATCAGTGTATCAGGTCATTAAATGATAATCATCAACACATGACCATATTTTCTCTTGACTTTTGTCCCATCCTGTAACGTTACTGCTCTGAGACAAGAGCCTGAGGATCCAAGCGCAGTATTTATTGAGAGGGTAATCCACAATAGTAGTCAAAAGACAAATACACATGCAAGCAGTCCAAACAGGCAAACAAAACAGGAGAGACAGGCAAACAGGTAATCCACGGAACAGGCAAGAAATCCACAAAACCAAGAGACAAGAAACCAGGGAAAACGCTCAGCAATGCAGTTGTACACTAGACAAGACTTCGCAATGAATGACTGAGATAAACAGGCTATTATAGCGTGAAGTGAACAGGCAAATGAGACACAGGTGGAAACAGTGAGTGCTAATGAGTCCGGGCAAAGGATTATGGGTAATGTAGTCTATGAAGGAGTGACAGTCCGGGGTGGAGTGCCCTCTGCTGGTAATCACGGACACTCACACTGGTGAATTATGACACATAACAAAACACTTATAAAGTCAAGGGTCAAGAGCCCAACTAAAACACTGATCTCGATAATGGTAACTACAAATTAAACTTAATAAATCATCATCATCAAAACCTCTATTAATCTCAATAAGAGCTTCTGTAGACGAATGACAGAAATAAAGTCAAACTAGTAATAATAAGTGAAGCTGGTAATGCTGTATGTGGAGTTGTTTAATCCTTCTCTGCTGAGATCTTCAGAGATCTAATGTCTTCTTTTATCTTCAGTTGATTTCGGCTGTGGCTGGAAGTTTTTCTCTCTTTTCTGTTCTTGGTTTTCTTTGATTCAGTTATTCTGCTAGTTAACAGCAGGTATTCATCGATAATGCTCAATCGTCATTTAATTATCTCATTAACTTCAACACTGCTTCAATGGTACTTTAATTCTCTAGTGTGCACACACATGAACACTAGGCCGTGTTAATTTATCATGGGCATTTTGCTGTGTACTATTACATAAAACTTACCTATTTAATTTATGTATGACTGACAAATATGAATCGCATTAAGTTTATGAATTTGTTTATGTAAAAACTATGTAATCCAAATGAATGGACAATTGTAATGTAATTTAAATACATAAAACTTAAATTTACACCAACATTTTTTGGAGTGTAAACTGAGGGCTTCAGAAAACATGAAATCAGACCATACGAGGACAGCAGAGTAAACTTACTAAATAATTTTTTAACTAATGTCTAAAAATGTAAAAGGGTTTTGGTGAAGGGTTAGGTTTAGGGTCAGAAAACAATCAAAGGCAACGGAGAGAACCACTTTGTACCCACTTTTTTGGGGACAAATTTGTATTGACAAAAGTGACAAACAAAAGTATTACAAAAACAGTAATTGTAAAAATGCAGGTTTTCTGTAAGGGGTTAATGTGTGGGTTAGGGTTAGTTTTTACTAGCTCTATATAAAGATAATAGAAGCCTGTGGAATGTCTTCATTTAGATAGCTGAGTAAACATGTGTGTGTGTGTGTGTGTGTGTGTGTTGGGGTCAAGAGGTCATTCAAATGTAACAACACCAGACCATTATCTGTGGCTTGCAAATTAAACAAGGATTTTGCTTTTGTAGCATGTGATTAAATCAGAAGTAAGACTGACAGCACCTCATACCGGCACAATTACTATTACTTGGCTTTTATTCCAAAACTTTTATTCAGTTGGTCTTGGTAGACTGTTGATTATTGCTACTGCTAATTGACACACAGAGACATTGCAATGAGCGTGTAAGATCTTCTGTTGCTGCACATATTGACACACAGAAATACTGTATCAGATGTAGGCAGTTGGAGCTGGGGAGGTGGAGGGGTTCAGAGGAACTGCAGGACCAGTTTACTGCAAACACTTAACCAGACTAGTTGATATTGAGAAAGCCTCTCATTGGCTGCAGGATCAGCAGAGGCCATCAGCTTGTGTCATGCAGTAATGATAAGGTTGCTTGCAGTACGGCATGTAAAGGCCCATCAGCCTGCGCCCTCTAGAGTTTCATGACTGAATTAGATATTTTATGAAAACCAATAACTCATGATCAAAACACTGTAGGACAAATCATTCAAAAGAACAGAAGACGAGTCCACTGACAGCACAACACAAGGTTATTTCAGCTTCTGTTTATGCTCACTGATCAATGTTTATGTGTGAATAAAGGCCTAGATTCAATGTTCATCATATAAAGCGATCAAGTCTCGTCAGAATTTGGATGAAACTGCTCAATTCATATGGATTCGTTTTATGATCTCTCTATGAACTTTGTGAAGCGTCAAAGTTTCAGTTGCATAGCTGTCAGTGAAGGGTCAGAAATCTCTCAGATTTGTTCAAAAAGATCTTCATTTGTGTTCTGATGAACGGAAGTCTTATGGGTTTGGAACAATATGAGGGTGAGTAATTAATAACAGAATTACATTTTTTGGGTGAACTAACCCTTTAACATCCCTATGAGTGGTGTGACAATAAGGCCAGAGATTGAGGAAACCAGACAAGAGCGGCTCATTTAGAGCTGGACCGTGTGAATGACCTGAAAACCTTCAACAGAACATTTACAGTCTGAAGACTCTGATATACTTTAAGTGAAATCAAAGAATTAACTGCTGTGACATAATTTCGAACAAAATCAGGCTGCTAAGTTCGTTAGGAGTTTGAAACACTTTGCAGTAAAGTTCTCTCCGGCTGCTAAACACCACTGAACTGAGGAGATGATGTAATAGGTGGGTGTGGCTCTGAGGCTCCACCTTCTTTGAGGAGTAAATCTTCTCTGGCTCATTTCTTCTGTTCAGATGCGAGTAAAAACATGAACACACTTAGAGTCGATTTATAGCAGAAACTGAAGCTGTGATTCTAACTTACACTGTTTATCATGTTTAAAGCTGCAGCGTTAAAGTGATCTATTGCCTAAAGTGCTTTATAAATGAATGTGACACATCACTATGATGCTTTCTGAACAGCTGCTTTCTCACCGCTGGCTTTTTTGTTGTGTTTATTTTGTTATCGAGAGGAAAGCATGCAGCACATATTTACATGTTCATCTCAATGTGGACACCATCGGGATGTTTGCTAACAGTATATCACAGTGCAAAAGTATTTCAAATTCCTTTTTACTCCTAAGAGAAGAACGAATAAGAACTTTGCCTTGAAAATATTTGTGCCTTGAGGAGACTAAAGCGGATCTATTTGATCTGAAAGCCCAAGATCATCACCTGATCGGCAGCCTGATGTCCTGGCATTTGTATATGATGCAGATGAAATTAAAAAGGAAGACTGATCTGAAGGACTGTGTTCAGCATAACACTTCCCAAACGCACATCGACTGTGTTGTTTCATTGATCTGAGTGGTCTGAACTGAGTGTGTTCTATGACGCAGCCTCAGACGTGCCTCCACAGGCCTGCCATGAGCTGCACATGCCTTGATGAAGGTGTGTCGGCCTCAGGAAGAGATTCACCTCCTGCAGGCACGAGAAACAGCAGACCACGTGTGGCGGAGATCCGGGCCTGTAAAAACAAGCTGCTGCTGGATCAGGTTTCTGTAGCCTTCAGCAAGATAAAACGCACAGGACTGGAACAAACCCACACACGAATGAGCAGATGAGAGTCCAACCCAGCAAACAACACCACGACATCACAGACGGCAGGGAACATTCCCAGAGCGTTCTCTCAAAGTTATGAAACGTTTGTTCAGTTATCTGGTCTTTAAAAATGTTTTATTCAGACATTAATGTAATGATTTTTAATGTTACTATTGTTTCAGAACGTTCAGAGAACATTCAAAAGTAACGTTCCCATAATGTTTTAAGAAAACAATGGAATGTTCCCTTTACGTTTACATAACCAAGAAAACACATTTTAAGACATTTAAAAACTGGACGTTATGAACGTTCAGAGAACATACATAAAAAGCGTTTCCGTAACTTAATAAAAACGTTCCTAGAATGTATTTTTGTTAGCTGGGACTTCCAAGAAGACCAAGGCAGAACCATAAAGAAAAGAGGACAACATAATGCAAACACACCTGGATGCTTCAGACAAGATTTATATTCATAAGAAACGGCAGAGGAGCAGATGGCCAGATCACACACAACAACCTGTGATTGACAGCTCGCAATCCTGCCATCCCACACCTGAAGCAGCTGAGAGGACAGGTGAACACACACACACACACACACACACACACACACTGTTTACATCTGTGCCTCTGACAGACGCCTGGACACACACTTACTCACACTAGCGGTCAACAGTTCGGGGTCAGTAAGATTTTAATGTGTTTCTGAAAAAGGTGTCTTCTGCTCACCAAGGCTGATAAATAATACAGTAAAAAAAAAGTGAAATATTATTCCAATGTAAAACAGCCATTTTCTATGTGAATATATAGTAAGTGTAATTTATTCCTATGATCAAAGCTGGATTTTCAGCATCATTACTCTAGTATTCAGTGTCACATGATCCTTTAGAAATCATTCTAATATGATTTGATGCTCAAGAAACATTTATGATTATAATCAATGTTGGCCAGTGCAGATCACTCCATTTGTTGTTTTAGGGACTGACACTGGAAGTGTTTGTAGAATAACTGAATAATTACAACTTTGCTTCTTAATATGAATGAGCCTGTCATAACTGTTTAATGTCTTTCAGTATATGGGGCTCATGGGCTAACAGACGCTCAATCAAAGCTTCATTCATTGATCATTCTGTAGAGCATCACTGATGGAATACAGGTGAGGCAAGTTCTGACTGTTTTGTGTATAAAATTAATTCATTGGTCACTTATTTTCTTGTTTCTTCCCATAGTGAACTTGCAGATGTGCAATCCGAGTTCAGTCTGAACACATGGAGGTCTGACTCTGAAGCCTCTCAGACACAGAGCATGAGTGGAAAACGTCCTGTTGTTAAATCACTGCATCTCAAGAGCTCTTTAACCCTTTGTTCTCTGCGTCAAACTCTTTCTTTCACATCCGCTGCAGTTCATCTGTCTGGCTTTTGTCTGAAGCGTTCCTCTCCGTCCCGCTGTATTGGTGTACATGTGTTCCTCGTTTATGTGTGATTTATTACTACAACACAAAGACTCGACACAGCCACTTCTTCTTGGGTCAAACTGAGGATCTGCAGTGAGAATTATCAATGAAAGTGACTGTGATGGCAGTGAAGGGTGTGTGTGTGTGTGTGTGGATGGGTGGAGACACACTGAACATTCCTGGAGTAAAGCTTCACGCAGCACTTGTCATTAAATGCCCAACCCTGAGGACAGCAGACACTTCAGACACACAGATCAACAACCAAGCCTCCATTATTCCTCCTGCACAGCAGTGAGATTCAGTGAGCTCAAACAGAGACTTCTACGAGTGTCTCAGAGGATGCTCCTGATGAACAGAAGCTTGCCTCCTAGAGAGTCTACAAACAAACACACTGTGCTCAGATTCACCAAGATCTCAATGAGCGCAATCAGAACTCTAACAGAACTCTTACATTAGCTCACGTTCTGTCAAGGTTCTCTCAAAGTTATGAACAAACATTCTTCCTGTAATGTTAATAGAACGTTCGTTCAGTATTATCTGATCTTTAACAATGTTCTCAAAACATTAGTACATACACATTATTTATACATCCTTCATGGAGTGCTTTTTCTGAAATGTTTCAGTTGGGTGTTCGCCTAGTTTTTTAGTGATACTACTTTCAGAACATTCAGAGAACATTCAAAAGTAACATTCCTATAATGGTTGAAGAATGATACAATGGAATGTTCCCTTAACGTTCACACAACCAATACAAAAAAACATGTTTAAAACATAAAAAAAAAAAAATGAAATAAGGTTTTCATAACTTAATGGGAATGTTAGCAAAACGTTCTTAGAACATATGTTTGTTAGTTGGGACACTACGGACTCATTTGTGTCTTGGGATTTTAGGGGGGAAACCCTCTGATACTTGAATGAGACGTAAGTGAGAAACCCATGAAGCTCTGGAAGAGAAAGCTGTGTGAAAACTGCTCCTACAACACACACACACACACACACACACACATCTGAGCAGACACAGATCATTCAATACAGCTGTCATCAGAATCAATAAAACCTCTGAACGCAGTGTGAAGACTGATTCATGAGAACAGAGAGAGTGAGAGAGCTGCTGCTTACCTTGGCTGGCTGGAGAGTTAGTTGGTCTTGTGTTCGTGAGATGAGAGGGAGAGGAAACTCACTTCACGGTGTCATAGTTTAGTTATAAATCTGCTGCAGGCTGCAGGAAAGGGACTCAAACTTTAGTCCAGGATCTCCGAGCAGCTCATTGCTTTCTCATTAGTCTCTTCTCAACTAGGATCCAGAGTTAGTGAAAAGAAAGACGGATCCTCCCTCCGCTCTCGTTCTCCCTCCACTGCTGTTCCCTGGCTGTTCCCATGAGCCTCCCTCCCTCCCTCCCTCAAACACACACACACACACACACACACACACACATGAGGATGGGGGAAGGGACTCCAACAATACCAACAGATTCCTCCACACACACACACACACACACACACACACACACACACACACACACACACACACACACACACACACACACACACACACACACACACTGATTGGCCGAATGAGATGTTCAAGTCAAACACAAACTCACTGAACCATCAATATGATGTGCTTAGAAACACACAAGCTCTCATTGTCACATCATTCAACAAGGAACAATCTCACAGAAGCTGTTATAATTTCAGCAACACATCAAAACTTAGATGAAACTAACAGGAAACCAAAAGTACCATATAACTAAAAGGTTTTTTTTGGTAAATATTATTTTAAAATTGTACACGCTGTAACTACAAGGAAACAAACTAATAACATTGTAATTACTTAAAAAATGTACACACTGTAACTAAAAGGAAACTAATAACTAATATATATATATATATATATATATATATATATATATATATATATATATATATAACAACATAATAAAAATATATATTTAAAAAATAAAAAAAATTATAACAAAAAGTATAACAACATATTTATATATATACATGTGTATGTGTGTGTGTGCATTAAGAATAAAAATGTAACAACACATTTAAAAATATATATATATTTTTACAAAATAAAAAATATAAATTAAATTAAATAACACTACAAATAAGAAAATCAAGAAATTAGTTCTCGTTAACATTTAAGTTGCTTCTCATCACTGAGATCATATGGAAATCTCAGATGTTTCTTATGAAAATGACTCAAATAATCTCACGTTTCAGAAGATCTCAACAGTGTCTCAATCTGTGCTCATATTCAAAACTCACTGCTCAAACATTTCCCATCAAATGAGAATGAGACTCATTTTGCTCTATGCACTGAAAAAAAAAATTCCTTCTTCAGTATTTTTGTCTATTTTACAGTACAGATATCTAAACATTCTTTATTGGGTTTTGTGTTTTGAAAAGCTGATGAAAATAAAGTGAGTTTGTGCTTAAAACAAAAACAAATATCTGCTAATGGAGTCAGAAAAATAGACCTGTTTTCCCTTTGAAAGACTATCTTCAGTCATTTTGCTTCTCCATTAAAGGTATCTTTATTTAAGAAGGTTTGTACTGGAAAACAAGACAAAATACGGAGGAACATCATTTTGTGCAGTGCGGATGTCATATGGATCTGGACTATCGTCTCATTTCTGTCCTTTGTTATTTCTTCAAGAATTAAGTCTCCTGAGCTTTTAACGAGCAGCATCTGAGTAATACAATCGTCCTCTGGCTCAATATAACTTTAGCGTTCACATTTTGTTCATTGTTGTAGGTGTAACCGAACGCTGTTAGTCACATGAGCTCGGGCCAGACACTTGAAGACAGCCGTTCATTGGTCTTCTGAAGGCGCAGGAATGTGGCATTACATAACATGGCTTTGTGTGTGGTGATCTCTGATAGTTGGTCAATGATTTACTGCGGTTCCTGACTACAGAGAGCAGCGCATGAGTGGAGCACATCACTGACGCTGATCTGCTGTGCATGGGAATGTCTTGTTCCTGCACTGTTTCTCCTGAAGTGAAATGTGTATCATTATTCCTGATGAATGACCTGTCTTACTTTTGTGCATGATACGCCACCTACAGGTGAGCTGACAGCACTGCAGCTAGAAGATATAGCTTCCCTGATATTAATGTATGCTGTGTGCAAGCTGAGACAAGTTTAAAAGAGTCTTATTATGCTTTTTTAGTTATTTAGTGTGTAAAGTTACAAAGCACAAGTCCCTCCAGGGGGAATTATTCTCTATATCAGCGTCACTGTTTCTGAACTCCCTGAAACGCCTCCATTGTAGTCTTGAGTTTTCTTCCAGAAACCAACAAATCACAATATTCTTCATTTAAATAATTGCTGCCCAATGCATGTGGTTTTCAAAGGGAGGGGCTTCATAGAGACAAGAACTAAACAGAGCGTTACTGAGAGCCTGGAAGAGAGGAGCGGCAACAATGGAGAATATGGAAAAAGTAATGTTTTTTTTTTCAGGGAAAAACTTCCTTTCTCTGCAGGGCAGACCTCAGTCTATGCTGATCCCCCAAGAGCAGAACTATAAGGGGGATACACAACCTACCCTCGGCTATGTTCTGGTATGCATTGCTAGCGCCAAAAATTACCTGAGAGGCTTTTAGGGAGCAGCCTACCGAAAGGAGCATGCCAGGTCTTAAAACCTCAGCAATCAGTACTTCCAGACTGAGAGTACTGGGAGACACCACAGAAAGGGAGGGAGCAGCTACTCGTTTCTCTATGTTGCAGTCCATCTCTATTCTGCCCAAGCTACAGCCTTCAGTACTGCCACCCATCTAAGGGGGAGCATATGTTCCTACCACAGAAAATCATCAGGGAGGGAGGCAAATGAGAGAAAAGGATGTATTGAAGTTTGCTCAAAAAAACTATCATTAACCAGGCTATATACCCCAAAGAATTCACAGAGGAGTTTAAGTCCTACTTAAAACCCCAATAAATAATTGGGGAGAGCGGAAAATAACTTATCTTCAGGGACTCGCAATAGCTAGCGAACTCCACAATTGTGGGTGACAGATAAATAATGAGGGACACCTACAGGCAATCTACCGCTACTGTCAACACTTCAAAACATGGATGACACTAAAAAGGGCCTATTGAAGTACCTATCCAAAGAGGAGCATATACTCCTACTTCAAACCCCAGCAACCCCAGTCGTGAAGGCAGGTAAATTAAAGGGGTCATGAACTGGCTTTTTTTAATTTTTCTATACTGTTATCTGAAGTCATCTTATGACGTTTATGTGGTTTTTACATTTAAAAACATCATAATGAATAAGTAATAGGCAATTTTCTGCCTTGGTTTTGAGGCTCTCTGAGAAACACTCAGATTTGATGGGCGTGCTGAACTGAAGACTTGGAAGTAAACGCCCACGGCTAGGATTGGATAATATTTGCATATTTAATGAGCTTCAGCTACCGCCTGTCCCAGGAATCGTCTGGGGGAAATGCTCAGAGAACTCGCAAAATATCAAACAAACACTAAATCACACACACACACACACACACACACACACACACTCGCGGACACACACACACACTCGCGCGGACACACAAACACTCGTGCGGACACACACACACACTCAGACGGACACACACTCACTTGCGTGTACACACACATAACGTTACAACAAGTCTCTCGTTTGACTGGATAGACACGTAGGCCTATAATCAATACACAATCGTACACATATCAAACGATCTGTAACAATGCAATACTATCACGTATAAAAAAAAAAACATGTTTTACTCACATAAGTGTGCTGCACCATTCCTGTCGGTCCAATACAGATGGAACAGCATTGTGTTTCAATCTCAATATGTCTGCAAATCCCCACGTGAGCTGGAACTTCATTAAAAATAAAGTTCAACCACATATTCCTAATATTAGGATCCGAAGGAAGCTTATGCAACGACTGTGTTCTTCCACAACCAGGAATAGCAATATCGTGATATCCTCTGCATGTTTATTGCTGCTGGCTAGCGCAATCCGACCAGCTCCATGAGTCGGTGGGCGGGGCTACTGAATTACACGTGCTTATTATTCTGTAGAGGCGGGGTTTCGTCGCGCGATGACGTAAGGATGAAGCACAAGATCGTTTTCTGGGTCTGGTGTCTATAAAAGCTCTTCTTTGACTAACAAGAAAGTTTTCAGCTCTGAAACTTACAGGATATTCTTATATTACCATGACCTCTTATATATCAAAAGCTCAAGGGAAAGTTGATTTCTCAATTCATCACCCCTTTAAATAGAAGGGATGATTGTGGATTACTCACTATAATTCTGTTTACCTTGCAGGAACCCTAAGGAGGTACCTGTCTAGAAGGAAGGAATTAGCCCTACTTAAAACTCCAATTAATAATTGGCGCAAGCGGTAAATAATAGGAGTCGCATCATTCCACCGTGACCACTCATCTAGATACAGTTTGCCAGATACCCCATAGGTATGCTGGACAATCATTATCTGAAAATCATGGCTGCCAAAACCAGATTCAGTTGTTAATAAGGTAACTGGAACAAGAGGAGGTTGCATCATCTCATCACGACTATCCTTCTTAAACATTTACCACATCAGATGGTGGTTGCTTTATTTGGTCATGACAAGTGCCACTTTACATCATCAGTCCAGTTGATCCGGATGTAAGTGCTTAAAGGCAATTCTGAGATTTGTTTCTAAACACATTCTAAATGTTAGAAACGTATTGCTGAAACACATTACAAAGACTGTGAACTATGTAGTACTGAATTCAGAAGTTAGACCATTAAAGAGTTTTTCACCATTGCTGTGATCAGGATTTCCTGGGCGGGGCTAAAACGGTGGCTCGATTATGCACCGGAGCCACCGAGCCGGGCTCCTCCCCTAACACGATCATAACTCAGTGTTTCCCCTACAATGTATTCACAGCGGCGCATCGCCGCCTCTGCCTCTGCAGTGACTAAACACCGGATCGTTTTACAAACTTTCACCGGAGACAACTTGGATTCACTGATAATCATTATCCGCTGCAGAATGGGGCCGAACCGACTATCCCACACGGCGAATTGGAGGCGAATTGGACTGGCGTGGAATGTATCTCGCGTACGTCACCAACTGTACTGTCAACTCTCTGATCTTCCCCACGACGGAGGTGCCGAAGAGTCCAGAGGGTGAAATAAGAGCATCAAGAAGGAAGAAGATCATCAGAGCCAGTAGGAGAGGACAGAGAAAGCGAAATCTCTTTCTCAAATTCCTCTGCCAGCTTGACCTGCGAGTCCTAATATCAGAACCGCCACATTGCCTCAGCAGTAGCAGGACCCAAACTACGGGTGGCAGATGCTTGCACCTCCTTCCTCAAAAGAGGGCCAAGCATGAGCATAGATTCTTGACTGTGAGCTTGTCACAGTGAGCTCTAGGGCTGGGGCCAAGAATTGATTTTTTCCCCCTGGGGGTTCCCAGTCGATCCTGCCCGGTATCGCATATATGCTTGTCGTTAAGATAAAATCGAATGGCAATCGCATCTAAGGAAGGCACACAAATAACAGAGATAGTGACGAAATATAATGCATCATCCAGGGCATGAATCACAGCACAGACGCCCCTGGAGGAAAAAGCCTCCATTAAAACGGACAGAGTCTGAATGACGGTCGGCTAAATAAAGGCCTACCCAAGTGTACCTAAAATAAAAAGAGTTTAATATACAGGTTTGTGGCTCTTAATTTCTTTTTAATTACCCACTTGTAAACTCATGTTCACTGTTCTTTTTTATAAATATAGTAGGCTATTTGAATTAAATCTACAATTATTGAGTTGAATCTAAATTGAATCGAGAATCGAAAAACGAATATCGAATCGAGAATCTAAATCAAATCGATTTGAGAGCTTGCAAATTGAAATCGAATCGAATCGGAACATCTGAATCGATACCCAGCCCTAGTGAGCGCATCCAGAACCCTTGAGGGCTGAACATGCTGCTCTAAAGCAGACAATGCAAAAATCGTGGGTGTCCTCAGGTATCAGAGACATGTACTTTCTAAAAAAAATTCTGCTAGCCATAGTTTTATCTTCTTTTCCATGCTCTACAAACAAACAGCTCCTGAAGACAAAAGAGTTGATAACATGTAACTCAGACGGCCTTTTATACTCACAGGTGCTCCAATGTGAGATCATGGACTGGCGTCTGCCAATGAATATTGCTGTGTAATTACACACGACACCGGTCACGATGATGCTGTTCCCCATGGCACCAACACCAAAATGCAATGCCAAAGTTCCACATTGAAAGTGAATCTATTCTAGTAGAGCCCAAAAGCTCCAGTTGCACATTATAATGAATGGCTTTAAAAAACAGTAACATGATATTTGATATTGGATTATATTGGTATTGGATATTTTGTGTGAATGGTTTGACTTGTTGAAACACTGTGTTGTGGATGTGTCTCATGATTGATCTTTGACCCGCACAGGACCAGTTCATCCACCTCTCTTATCACGTACCTCATTGATTCATCTCCACTGTCATGAGTCTGGCTTACGCTTGGGTTAGTCATTAACATACGCCAGTGGAGATTCAGCTCTACATCAAAGCATTCTGGGACACTGTCGGAAAAGATTTGCAAAAAACGACTGTTTGTCACTGGGGCAAATATACATACGTTATTTACCATAAAAGTTCATAGAAGAACTTTGACCATATCACTGTATCATATTTGATATGCAAATTTCTAAATTTCCAACATGATCAAAACTTTGCTGACAAAATCTACTACATGCCTTCTGTCATCCTGTCATCTGATTGATAGTTTAGGCTTTTTTTTTTTGCAAGTAAAAGTATTCCTTTTGGAATAATAATACAAACGCCTCCCCCTTCAGCTTGTGGTTCGGCTCATCTTTTGCTGTGAAATCTTTAGTGATTTTTATCAAGTAAACATAAGAACAACTTCCATATTGTTAGTAATATTTCAAGAAGAACACTTACTGGACTGAAGCAACTGAGGTTTACTTGATTATCCATAAATCATTTTATAAAAAATGGAGGAAGGTTTATTTGTTCATATCTCAATCATCATTGTATCGCATTGCATTAAATGTTTTAAAACTACAGAGCTTTGTTAAAAAAACTATGCATTTAAATATCATCTTACTAAGACATTATTGGCAGATAAAGTGATTACCGATCTTTATATGAATTTTATGTATATGCTTTACTGTTATAAAAATGTCATTGACTTACATTACAAGCATCAGAATTCTATATAAATATCAGCATCTGCACCAAATTGCATATTTTTGCCTCTAAGTAAAATAGAGTTAAAATTGAGTTTTCCCTCCATATTCCCACTATATCAGAATATTTGAGCCATAAAAGCTAGATTTACCAAATATGATATAAAACCTAAAAAACATATTCAAATTTGTATTTAAAAAAAAAAAATCTTGTCTAAAGGTTTTTTAAAAACTTTGTTTTTTAAATGTGAACTATAATTTCATATGTCAGGCTTTACAGGGACAAGCTCTTGTACCCCTAAAGGTAAATTTTTTGCTCATTTCTTTTCTGAGAGTGTATGATGGTTGGTTCTGTGCAGTATGTGCTGTTAAATGAGAGCACTAAGTTGTTCCATTGGAGCATCCGGCAGGCGCTGGCCACTCTTTGCTCACGACTCTTTCCGATTCACTTCCATCCACAAATTCAAAAAGAGCCTGAAACTTCACACTGGTGCATTTAGTGAGTTTGCACTGAATGGTTGTTGTGCCTTTAATATCTTGGAGAGAGCAGTGAACGCCATCATTGCCATCAACTGGGATCTCTGTAATGTTTTTGTCGGAGGAGCTTTGAAACTCAGAGCTGGAGTTTTTCACACAGGTGAGCCGCTCCTTGTCCACGGACACCAGGCTGTGCCCTCGAATAAACTCTGGAGCTTGACAGAAAAGCCGCGCCACGTCCTCCACGTTCCTGTGGTTGTTTCTTATCCAGTCAGAGAGGTACTGTATCCCGCAGTCACAGCGCCAGGGGTTCCCGTGGAGATGAACGATGCACTGGAAGTCCAGCTCATCGAAGAAGCCATGTGGGATGCTCCGTAGGCTGTTCAAGGACAGGTACAGCTGCTCCATGTCATGCTGATCCTTCAGCAGATCCTCTTCCAGAGAGCTCAGGTTGTTCTTCTGCAGATGGATGGCTTTTACACTGAACAGTCCTTTGAAGACGGTGCCAGGCAGCGTCGTAATCCGGTTCTCGGACAGATCCAGCTTTTTCAGCGAGATGAGGTTCTGAAAGAGATCCGTAGGGACCTCGGAGAGCTGATTCTGAGACAAGTCCAGATAGGTAACGTGATGCAGTTTGTGAAAGACAGTGCGATGAAGCTGCGCCAGCATGTTCTTCTTGAGGATCAGCTTCCGCAGGCTGGACGGAAACACGTCGGCGCTCAGGTTGCTTATGTGATTGCTGCGGAGGTTCAGCTCCTCCAGGTGATCCAGGTGGGCGAAGATCCCCGCCGGAAGCTCCGGGATCATGTTGGACTGCAGCGAGAGCGCTCTCAGGAGAGAGTTGTTCTGGAAAACATCTGCAGAGACCGAGCTGATCTGGTTGAAGGACAGGTCCAGCTCCTGCAGTTTGTGGAGACGATGGAAGAGATGACCGGGCAGAGAAAACAAGTTGTTTCCCCTCAACTGCAGCATCTCCAGTTTCTGCAAAGAGTCAAAAATGCCAACATCCAGAGTGATGATCTTGTTGTTGTTTAGCAGCAGTTTCGTAAGGTTGGCCAGTGAGCCAAATGTCTGCACTTCAAATGTCAACCAGTAAGAGTTTCCACTTATTTCCAGCTCCTGCAGCTCAAGCAGCCGGTCAAAGGCATCATGTGAGACGGTTTTCACGAGGCCATTCAGGACGACCAGTTTGGTGAGCCTAGGGTTCTCTCTGAAGGAACGGCCGTCCAGATGCGTGACGCCCGACGCCACTACAATTAGCTCTCTAACCTGTGCTGAGATGTTCACAGGTAGAGCTCTCATGGCGTCGTCTGAGCAGACGACCTTGGCAGCCGAGAAGCACTGGCACAGTTCAGGACAGCTCTCACTGCAGTGAAGCTGAATCAGGACGAGCAGAAGCACAGCCCAGTATTTGCTCATGACTTCTGGGAAAAGAAAAGCCACAGTTCTGTTTCAGTCACTGCATCTCTTGTGCAGTTTGGTGTGCGTTCACATCCAAAAATAATAGTAATTTTCTCTCATGCAGTTTTAATAGTTTTGTAAATACATGATATTCAAAGACATTGTCAGCATTTACATGAAGATTCAGAAGAAAACATGCTTGACGTCATCTAACGTACATTAGTTTATGTTGATTGAGAGAAAATTAAAGGTTTTGCTAACACTTTACAGTACATTTGGCAAACATTCGTTCCCTCGGAAATCAGACCCATTATTTTGTAATTATTAGCACAAAAACGCTAAACAATAAAGTTTGATTTGTTAACATTAGTTAACTACAACATTTAACATGAACTGACAATGAAAAACACTTCTATGGCATTTATTAATATTAGTTAATGTTATATTTCATTTCAACATTTACTAATACATTATTAAACTCAAAAGTTGTATCTGATAATATTTTTTTAATGGACCTGAGCTAATATGAACTACCAATGAGCAGTGGTATTTTTATTAACTAACATTAACAAAGATTAATAAATACTGTAACAGATGTATTGCTCATTGTTAGTTGATATTAGTTCATGTAATAACTAAAGTTAACTAATGGTAGCTTATTGTAAAGTATGTAATCATTGAATTAACAACAGTATATTTATGAATTGCTGTAAAATAATGTTGTTCATTGTTCATGATACCTAACTGTTAATGAATTCAGTCTTGTTGTTAAGATCTCACTTATCTGCTTATTTATTCCTATGAAAAGTATTGGTTACACTTTTTAAGGTGCCATTGTTACAGTGTAATTATATATTTAAGTACTGAGTAATATTAATTAACTATATTAATATAAGGTTAGGGTAGGAATAGGGTTTGGTTGGGGGTTAGTTGCATGTAATTTTGCATGATTTACTGTTATTACTATAGTAAGTACATGTAATATATGTAACAAGGACACTGCAAAATAAAGTGTTACCAAAGTAAATTAAATTCACTCATAAAATGGTTCACGGGACTACAAATAAAAATATCAACAAATTAACATTTACTGAAAATGACTAATCACTTGCTCTTTCTTTGGAGATATACGGTATAGTCACCTACCGCTCTTGCACACATCCAGCTCCAGGAGAAATGAGCATGGTCGTCCGTGGTTTTCAGATGAACTCTCTGTCTGAGGAAACTGACTGTGATTGGTCAGGGCCACCTGTGACATCAGCCATATTTGATTAGTTTCAGCCCCTCAAACTGCTATAACACAGTGAGTTCAGGCATGTATGCTGGTCAGATTACTATTCATTTAGTTCAACGTTAAAAATGGATTCTCACAAATCCAGTGATGATGTGCTGGTAAAACTACAGGATAGAAGGAGGGCTTCATTGGACGTTTTTGTGCAGAGCAAGCTTGACTTATGGATTGACCAATACAGAGAGTTGAGCAACACCAGAGCTGTATGTTTTGATTTATTTGCTTTTCTCTGGTAAACAGTGTTCACAGATCTGAATTCAGATGAATTCACTGTTCACCATAGAAGAGAAGATAAATCAACATAATTTACAGATTCAATCATATCACATTTTCACAGGCCCCACTTCTGTTTGTGAAAGTTTAATAAGAAATTGACAGGCCCCTCTACAATGTACGGTGGCCGAGAGAGTTCAACACGCTACAACTGAAGAAAACACATGCAAATAGAAAAAAACACCAGCAAATAAAGAAAATTGACAACACGTGTAATGGAGGCCAGCTTGTAGTTGCTGTCCGAGTAAACCTCACTTCTCTGATCTCAAGAGATGCTGTAGCGACTGACGCTAGAGGTTGCAACCTTTAGCCTCCTTGTTAGAGCCAAACTGCAGCACTCCTCTCATACCCCTTTTCCACCAAGGCAGTGCTAATTCAGAGCCAGAGCTAGTATCAGTTCATAGTTGGTTCGACTGAGGAGCCTTCTAAGAACTGTTTGCTTTTCCACATGCTGAGAGCCACAACAGAGCCATGTCTTACGTCACTGTATACGTCTCATCTTTCTCAGCAATGCTAGCGAGGCAGCGGCAGTGTTGCCAAGTCCGCGGTTTTCCCGTAGAATTGGGCTACTTCATCACTGTTGCCACGGGCTGTTTTTCATGTCCACGGATTGAAGCGACCCCAATTATGTGATATTTAGCCCCGGGAATGCAAATTTTAGTAGGCAACCATGCCAAAAAAACACATATTTTACCCACAAATGTGATTTTTACCGGGGAAGCCCCCTGAAACGCGATTGGGCTTGTTTTGAGTAGCAATTGGGCGGGTTTTGTTGTGAAAACCTGGCAACCCTGGGCAGCGAGAAACACAAACACACCAGGCTTGTTCGAGATGCATCGGCGCTGCGCAGACCGATCCACGTATGATATATAAAAAAAACACATGAGTGAATCAAAAGCATAAGGAGTCATATGCTCTCGCTGGACTCGTTATCATACGGTGATCGGTCTGCACAGCACCGCTGCGAACAAGCCTTCCATCAACAATGCAAACGTTGCATTACTATTGATTCACATGGTTTTACGATCCTACATCGGCATCAAAACACAACGAAAACACAGCGAATCCAACACATTCGTGCAGTTCGCCGTAATTTGTATAGATGGAGATTACAAACGAGCAGCAGCTGTTAGCCCCATTAGCTGCTATTTCAACAATAGCGGATCTCAAGTTTGTGTTCGTCTTGTTGTCCCCGCCCGCAGCGCCTGACGTATTTGGTTCTTACTTCTAGCCCTGTTCTAGCCCAGCCAAACTGAAGCCTCCGCGCCTCGATCGCCCCCCGGTGGCCAGTCCCAGTATAGCTCATAAACCCCGCCCCTCCGTGGATTCTAATGGACACGAGACTTACGCAAGGAAAATAAATTACGCGAGGAAATTAAATTACACTTCAAATAATTGTTCCCTAAAGATGGTTTGTGTCATTTTAACAGCTTTTAATCACAATGATTTCATTTCAAGTGTTCGTTTTTTAAATAAGTTTAGTTTTTGTTAGTTATTTGATGCTATAAAAACGGGGGGGGGGGACATCATGATTGACAGCTGAGATTGACGGCTTCTCTGAGTGAAGTTGTCACTGAGGCACCAACATACTTTTTTTCTGGATTTTTGGGAGGAGATTAGAGCTTAAGCTTTAATTTCTACATTTCCATAACTGTTTATTTCACACCAACATAATGAATTGTTCTGCATCTGTGAGAGTGTGAGCGGGCTTTTGATAAGCGCGCCTCTACTTCCTGCTCTCTACTGCGCAACTCCGGTCCCGAGATCACTACTCGGTCCTAAATCTGTGCAAGATGTCAGCGCCGTGTGCGGGCCTCCGAAAGCTTCAACTCAAGTCAGCGGAAGTCAATGAAGTCACGTCGTCCATATTTTTTTAAGGTCTATGGTTAGAGTGCCTGACTCTCATGCCGGTGGACCGGGGTTCGAGTCCCGCTTGGAGTGGACGGTTCAAACAGGAGGGGTTACACATGCGCTGCAAAAGTTCACAACGCACCCAAATACAGAAACGCACTGCAAAGGTTCACAACGCACCCAAATACAAAAACGCACTGCAAATACACACAACGCAATATTACACATAGGATCAGGATGTTAAGTGATGTTTTATTAACAAATTTCAGGAGGAGCACGTTCATATAATTAAACCTAATTAAACATCAGTGGAGCACATTAAGTTAATCAATTTAACTTAAAGGTGTCATGAACTGGCTTTTTAAAAAAATTGTATACTGTTGTCTGAGGTCAACTTATGACGTTTGTGTGGTTTTTACATTCAAAAACATCATAATGAATAAGTAATAGGCTATTTTCTGCCTTGGTTTTGAGGCTCTCTGAAAAACGGTCGGTTTTGATGGGCGTGCCGCACTGAAGACTTGGAAATAAACGCCCACAGCTAGGACTGGATAAGATTTGCATATTTAATTAGCTTCAGCTCCCCTGTCAGTACACTTGAGGAATTGTTTTGAAAGCGTGTGGGAAAACGATCACAGGGCTCAAAAAATATCTTTATCAAACAAACACAATGATTCAACTCTCATCCACCCGCGATTGATTGGTATGTTATTTCTGTATTACTTGCCTCATCAGTGAATATAACCGCAAACCGCACACACACACATGCGTGCGCGCACAAGAAAGGAATGTTATTTCACTACAGCCCGTCGGCAGGCTGGTGATAGCCCGTCTGAAAAACACATAGCCCCGGGAGTCTGATCAAGATTGAACCAATAACACCTTCTCCAGCCTATGACAGCGTGCTAAGATATGTAATCAATAGATATCAAACGATCTATAACAATGCAATACTAACACATATAAAAAACATGTTTTACTCACATAAGTGTGTTGCACCGTTCCTGTCGGATCCAATATAGAAGGCACAGCATTGTGTTTTAATCTCAATATGTCTGCAAATCCAGTCTCGACCTCAATCTTGCTTGAGGTGGTGCTTCTGCATCCTATTACGTCAGTGGTCGACATATTGTGAGATCTCTTGTTTTCAGGGCCTGGTGTCAATAAAAGCTTTTCTTTGACTAACAAGGATGTTTTCAGCTCTGAAACTTACGGGATATTCTTATATCACAATGAACTTTTATATACCAAAGGCTCAAAGGAAAGTTGATTTCTCAATTCATCACCCCTTTAACTCTGTTTTTGTTTTGTTTGTTCATAACTTTAGCCAAACCCATAAAATGACCTATTTAAATGTATTTTGTTGGTATAAATTAACGTATTAAGGTTGTTTCAGCAATATTAAATCATATTTTTGACTTGAATGAAACCAGTTAATTTAGATATTATCATTTTAGGTTACATTTATTTCAGTGTAGCTGGGATATACTATTTCATTTTATTTTATTTTTGCTTATAATTATTAATTAATATAGACTACGTTTTGTTGTTTTTTATTGTTATTATTTGAAGCTACTGAACACACAGTGTCAGTAGAGTTTTTGTGAAGTGTGAAGCTGGCCTGGCAGCCGCGAGCGGTAGGAGGCGCGTGCGGATCTACAGGTGGGGCTTCGGAGCTCGTGAGGATGATAAGGATGATAATGATGATGCCCGAGGAGTTTCATTCATGTGTCAGCAGCACCGCGAAAGGTCCTCAGCTCATCTCACTCACTCCAGCGGTCTTTAACTCAGTGTTCAAGCGCACAAATGGCCAACGCGGGTCTGCAGCTCCTCGGCTATGTTTTGGCTTTTCTGGCTCTCTTGGGTCTCATCGCATCTACAGCCATGGTCGAGTGGAAGATGTCCTCATACGCCGGAGACAACATCATCACATCCCAGGCCATGTACGAGGGGCTCTGGCAGTCCTGCGTGTCCCAGAGCACCGGACAGCTCCAGTGTAAAGTATTTGACTCCTTACTGCAGCTAACAGGTAGGAGCGCGTTTACTGACCTGATCTGTGTGTGTGTGTGTGTGTGTGTGTGTGACCGCTTATCCCTGCGCATGTCCAGACAAGTCAGAAAAATACCGCGAATTCTTCAGCAGATGTGTAGTACGATCACTGAAAAACCTCGGAATGGACGAGTTTAAGACTTTGATCTCAATCTGAGCTAGTGTAACAATGTGTTAAGACAAAACAAAAACAAAAAAGTTTCCGACCCTATTCACAGAACGTTCTGTCAAGGTTATGAACAAACGTTCTTCCAGGAACGTCAATAGAACGCTCGTTCAAAGTCATCTGGTCTTTAATATGCAATATGTTCTCAAAACGTTAGAACAAAAACATTTGTCTAAAACATTTTAGTTGGATGTTTGCCACATTTTTTAAATGTTACATGCTTCAGAACATTGAGAGAGCATTCAAATTAACGTTCCTATATGTTTGAATGATAAAATGGAATGTTCCCTTAACATTCACATTACCAAGAAAAACTTTTTTAAACCATTTAAAAACTAGACATTTGTAATGCCCTTGTGGAAAAGTGTATTCAAGTGTTCTATTCGTAAACTTATTTTAAACTATCAAGTATACTTTCAGTCTACTTTTATATAGGCTACTTCTCAGAAATATACTTATTGCACTACTTGACTTATACTGACAGAAAAGTTTGTCCTATACTTGTACTCAATCTTTTGATCGAGATATCCTTGAAAGTATAAAGTATTAAAAGTATTACTGGCTTGTGTCTTTAATCTTTTGATTGAGTAGCCTATTAAATATACTTTTTTTTTTTTTTTTTTTTTACAGTTTTACATACAGTTTTATTAAAATATAAAAATATTGATAGAATATTTTTATATTCTATCAATATTGATTAGAATATTGATAGATAACAGATATATTCCTAATTCTGTGTATCTGAATTTTTGTGTAGGCTAGTCCACTGGTAGTGTATATAGGAATTATTTTATAATGTTTCCTGAGGTGTACTTATATTGTTAGTATGATTTTTACATCATAAAATGTCATAATTTAGAAATAAAAGGCATTTTTTCTATCCTGATTTTAGCCCTCTGGCTTGAATGCTCTGTTTGAAGGGGCGTGTCTGCTGTGAGACTTCAGTGTAAACACCCACTGTTGTGATTGGCTGACATCTTTGCATTTGAAATGCGTATTACATGTGGAACCCCTCTCAAATACTTTTACTGTGTTTATTTACAACTGTCGAGATTAACGAATCGTGAAAGTGTTGATTATGGCATTATTTTTAGATCGTTTTCCATCACATGAAAGGCTGCAGTGATGAGCATTGAATAGACAGTCTGTTTATCGCGTGAACACAGTGATCTCATTGATGATGGGATGTGATGGGATGTAATGCGATGAGATGGGATGCAATGGGATGGGATGTGATGCGAAGGGATGGGATGCAAAGTGATGCAAAGGGATGCAATGCAATGGAATGGGAAGTGATGTAATGGGATACAATGGGATGGGATGGGATGTGATGCGATGGGATGGAATGGGATGGAATGTGATGGGACGGGATGCGATGTAATGGAATGGGATGTCATGCGACTGGATGGGATGGGTTGCGATGGGATGTGATGGGATGCGATGGATTGCAATGCGATGCAATGGGATGTGATTGAATGGGATGCGATGCAATGCAATGGGATGGGTTGCGATTGGATGGAATGCGAGCGATGCGATTGGATGGGATGCGGGTATATGATGGGATGGGATGCGATGCAATGTGATGTGATGCATCTCACGGTTCTCTCTCAGGGGAAGTTCAGGGCGCTCGCGCTCTCATGATCATCGGCGCCTTCCTGTGTTTCCTCGGCCTGTTGGTCGGCACCGTCGGCATGAAGTGCACAACCTGCCTATCTGACAACAAAGAGCTGAAGAACAAGGTGGCCGTGGCTGGAGGCGTCCTCTTCATCATTGCAGATATGTTGCTATTCACTGATATTCATTACAGAACGAGGTCAACAATATGAAAGTATTAAAACTGGAACACGGCAGCATTTTCATGTCAAATCACTTCTTATTTCTACAAGGGTTTCTGCTCTTATTGCCACAAGCTGGTATGGAGAAAACATAAGACGGAAGTTCTTCGATCCGTTCACTCCAACAAATTCGAGGTGAGCTTAATTTATTACAACCAAATGTATGGTGTAGTAAACGTTGTTTGTACGGGAAGAAGGAGGCGGGAACCGGCGGACAATCAAAAGAACTTTTAATAAATAAACACAAAATAATAATGGACAGCCCCTCGCGGTCGACTGCCGCCTACAACACAACTACAATAAAACATAACACAAAATCCAGGCCTGGTCCTCTCTCGTCCCTCACTGTCGTCGCTCCACCTTTATAGTCCCTCACTCCTCCGCGAGGGCCGAGATCGCTGCGGCGCGCAGCTGGCGCTCATCCTCCCTGATGAGCGCCGCCTCGTCCCGCCCTCACGGTCCCTCGGCCTCGCTGTTCGCCACATATGGGTTTTTCTCACATTATATTTATGGTTTGGTTTGAACCTTACATTTTGAATTAATATTTCAGTGTGTCTCTTTACATCTAATATTTTATTTTCGAATAGCTCAATAATACACTGATAAATCCATCCATTATAGTGCATATTGTTATTAGGCTTGTTCGACTTCATACAGCGATGCGCAGACCGATCTGCGGCTAACTTGAAGCACTGCATGCCGGTTAGAAATTTTGTCCGACTTGAGGCAGCGCCGACGCCACGTGACAGTGACGTATGTCAACAAAGTGCCGGGAGAGCGATTTGAGAGCAGCTGGCTGGTGCATTTTGCGCATCTTCTACAGAACGACTGCACGAGCTCTGATGACGACACAGCTGTTCCACGATTGGCCAGATTCACCACTTGACAGTGATCACGTGTGTTTCGTGTTGATTCTAAAACCTTCAGTTCCACTAATGCTCACAAATCAGTTTTTTATAACGATAAAACCTCCTTTCATGTAGTCGCGATGTTATATTGTCATGTTTATCAAAATAAAACTGATAAAAAACGTAGACCCCACTTCATTGATAGTGTAGGCTTATATGTTGAACTTTATTCTTGTACAAACAGACGCTGTATTAAGCAGTGCATTAAAATATTGAATAAAAATGTATCTGAAACATCTGTGTATTTGAAAAATATTGCATTTATTTCACTTCAGCTGCGATAAAGTATGCAAACACAGCGCGAGCGTTACTGCGGGAAGCAGAAAGTGTCCGACTTCTCGTCTACGTTTTCAGCTCCTCCCCGCCTGTACGCGGCTACTCTCGCCAAGCTGTTGCATCCAGCCGCAGCCGATGTCGAACACACCTATTGAGTCTTGAACAAGCCTGAACCATGGTGAAGTCATGTGACGCGTACAGCTCTAAATCGTCATGTGACCTGTGCTGTGGTTCAGTGGTCAGGTGCTGATGTTGTTACTCGTGTGCACACAGGTATGAGTTTGGCAAGGCTCTGTACGTGGGCTGGGGAGCGTCGGCGCTGGCCGTCATCGGTGGCAGCATGCTTTGCTGTAACTGTCCGAGCAAAGCTGCTGGGAAATCATACCCGCCTCCTTCACGCGCAGCAGGACGGCCGGGAACGGACCACGTGTGAATCCACGGGAATAGCAGTCATATGATCAAACCTCTGTCTGCCAGTGATGTGCCAATCAGTTTCTGTATGTACTTGCATTACTGTATGTGTTGTAATACCAAAACTTCTCAAGGGGTTTCAAAAGACTTTATCTTCATACTTTATGCTTCATCAATACTCAATAAAATATTTTAATAAAATAAAATTTCTGTGAACAATTCATTATTCAGTTTATTCTTACCTTAAAGCTGAAGTGCGTCATTTCCACTAGTGTCACCAGAGCTAAAATAATGGACACACCCCTGTCTGCCATTGGTCAGTAAAAAAGATAGCCCCGCCCCCATCTTTGAGTCAGTAGCTGTGTCTCCATCCGAAGTTGTGAATTAAACTTGTGTGAAATATTGGATTATGGCATAAAACATTATTGTGAATAAAGCGCAGTTTCCATCCCGTGTTCAAGAGAACAAAATCATCACTTCCTATGAAACTGGCGCTAAATATTAGTAATAAAATGTATGTTTCTGCAATCTTTTCCCTCCATCATAAATGAGCCTCGTCTCAGAGCATCAGGCGAAACACAATAAAGGCTGTCGTGTTCTCTTGCGTTGGGATGCTGATGTTTGGGAACGCAATCGTGTGAGATGCTCCTGGAGGGAATTAAACCAAATCATTCTGATGCCAGACTTTCAGGCATTTCAGAGCCACCTAACCAACATTTGAGATGCCATTGATCCGCTGGTTAGGCCAGTTATCCAATCACAAGTCACATAAGGGTTTGAGGGATTCAGTAAATGTGTTTCCATCACAGTTTAAGAGCATGTCTTCTTATTGGATAAATAATTATCCATCTAAATTGAGCGCATATGTTTTTCATGCACACTTATGATTTCACGCCTAACTTGTATGTGATATCCTAAAATTCATATTAAAAATATGTGGATAGAAACAGCTAGTGTAAGAGTGTTGGGCTGATGGTGACGCTGAAACAAACTACAAATGACTCAAATGATATGAAGAATGTATCTGAACATCCCAAACTTTTTCCAGTGTAGTTCAACTGCTATTATAAATATATGGTGATGAAAGTGGAAGTGGAAGGCTCATGGGTTTAACTTTCAGATGAGTTTGTCTGCTACAGATTCGTTCAGTGGGTTGTGTTGTGCAGTGTTTGCTCTCTATCGTGTGTGTGTGTGTGTGTGTGTGTGTGTGTGTGTGTGTGTGTGTGTGTGTGTGTGTGTGTGTGTGTGTGTGTGTGTGTGTGTGTGTGTGTGTGTGTGTGTGTGTGTGTGTGTGTGTGTGTGTTTGGACATGCTCCGGGTTGAACCTGTGCGGACCTGCAATGCATTCCTCCCTCATTATCCACAGGAACAGAACAACAGCACAGAGTTGGATGGAAACATCACAGTGTGTTTGTTCATCTCTTCGTGGATGTGCTCGTGACTGATAACAAAGATCGGTGACGGAGCAGACAGACAAGGGGGTTTGTTTCTCAACATCCTCAGGCTACACATGAGTCTCAGCAAACACATCATCAAACAAGCACAACACAAATCAGTCACGAATAACGCACACACACACACACACACACACACACACACACACACACACACACACACACACACACACACACACACACACACACACACACACACACACACACACACACACACACACACACACACACACACACACACAGTTGATCAGGGATGAAGAGGTTGTGTGGCATTACTTCACACTCATATGATGTGATTTCAGACACATTCATGTGTGATTGAGGCTCGAACGGCTTAAGGATCTGATCTGTCCATTATACTGACCTGACTGTGATTGAATCAGGATGAATAAAATCTAAATCAAATTAATTTATCTGTTGATCTTTTTGAGACTTTTTTATGCACTGAAGATGATGAAGCTGGTGTTGGTTTGTTTCTCAAACCCCTGGTGGCTGGTGAAGGAACTGCAGTCATGAAAAGCTAATAATTAACTAAAAAAAAGTTTTAAAATAAAAACCACAAACGACATGTGGATGATTACACAGCTAACAGGGAATGTTGTGTCAAGGTTCTCTCAAAGTTATGAACAAACGTTCTTCCTGTAACTTTAATAGAACATTCGTTCAATTTTATCTGGTCTCTAATAATGTTCTCAAAAAGTTGGCACAAGTGTTACTTTTAGTAACGTTTTTAAATATTGCTATTTGTTTCAGAACGTTCAGAGAACATTCAAAAGGAACGTTCCCATAATGCTTGAAGAATGATACAATGGAATGTTCCCTTAACGTTTACATAACCAAGAATTTTTTTTTTATATAAAATAAATAATTTATTCAGAGAACATTCAGAAATAATGTTTTTATTACTTAATGGGAACATTAGCAAAACATTCTTAGAATTGAACTATATATTTTCAAATATATAATGTGGTTTTTACAGCAGTGTCTTTTGAAACATGTTACAGAAACATACACTGCTGTCAAAGAGGCACTGACGTCCAGAGGAAATCACTCCCTCTGTTACACTCAATTTTTTTGGTGAAACATTTTTACACTAAAAAAATTTAGTAAATTTGAAAGCTGTGAAATCAATTACATACACCATATGATCTGAGCAAATGCAAGTAAAATAATTAAGTAGATCTGTGTAACTACATTTGGTACATTTACAAATAAAATTTGTAGATGTCCATAAATTCCAGTGACACCAAGGTGACCAAATATTTCCAAAAGAGTCACCATACCAAACTGTATTGTTTATTGGAATATACTGGTGGAAGGTTTATTATGGAAGGCGTAATGTCTAGTGTGTCGATTAATTTCTATGAGTCAGATAAAATAATAACTCAATGGGGAATTGAATTAAAATGAAAGAGACTCGAATTACACTATAATTTATAAATAATTCAGAATTAATGTTTACACCTTAACTTATTCGCCCGCCGATATGTAAGAACTTAAAGGGGACTCTGTTAAAGGGAAACATGTATATTTAACTCAAATGAATGAATGAATGAATTCAAAGGGAATTTTGAGAGTCTATTTTACAGCCGAGCAAATGACTCTTCCAGCGTTCATTTGAACGGGCCGTAAATATCAACTCTGCAGCGGATATTAATATCCGAACTATAGTGAAACACTATTTAACAGCCAGGTAACTTAGATCGGCAGTTCAAGACATTAAATTGATAAGCACATAACACAAGAACAGTTATCTTTGAATAAAAACGGAACTTTATTGGTTACTCTAACACATCAAACTAATATCTAACATAAACACACGCACTCGCACATTCACAGGTTGCAGAAAGGAAGAAGGTGAGGAAAAGAATAAGTTCTAAGAGAGAGAAATTATGAAATCCTAAGCAATATATGCATTTATGACACATGATCTGAAGAAACCATTGATCAGTAATTTAACCTCCTATCGTTTCTTAGGCAGGGTTATTACATTTGATCTAATGCACCAGTTCAGCTCGAAATCTAGAGGCATTACTTGCGTTTGTGTCTCGTGTGTCTCTGACAAAGGGGGTTCCCTTGGCTGGACAGGGGTTTTCCCGGATCTTTGAATCGCTGAAGGTCTGGTCGTGTCTTGGATCGACGTCTTGGGAAGCCAATCACGTGGCGTGTTGGCGGTTGGATGAAAGTCTTGTGGGCGTTGTTTGAAGTTGAAGCGCGCTGTTAGCAACTCGTTGTTGAGAAACTTTTGCGGCGGAACTTAACAGAACCCGAGACTTAACGGAAAGAAAATAAACTTTAAGTAAAAGAAAGGAAAGTGAGAGAAAAGCAGATGGCCTGAATGAAATCGTTGTTTAACCCATTTTCTCTGATCTTGGTCTGCCACGATCGTCTGATCGTCTCCTGGGAGCTTTACGTTCAGAACTCAACTCTGGTCAAACTGCTAGGACTTAACTCATCTCTAAACGAACAGGCCTTGAACCGGCTGGAACTGCTAGCTCTGAACAGGCCGCGCACTAGCTGTGACGTGAACTGGAACCGAACTGGATTCTTCGTTTGTGTTCTGAGATTAAACTCAAATATTTGCCCATCCCCTGGATGGGTTCTGGCCAATTAGGCTTCAGGGGTAACTGTGTCTCCACCCCTCCAATAAAATTGGGTTATCTATAGTAATTCAGTTTCCTGCTCTTAAGCAGAGAGTAAATTTAGACCTAATTTCTTACTATAAGGACATGATCAATTCTATAAAGATTTCATTCAGCTCATCTGTTGGATTATACCCATACGAACACAAAAATATCAAACACGATGCCTTTTCATCCACTCATTCAATAGATACATAATTGCATGAATTGGGAGTAATATACATGCATAATAGTCACATGTATCAGTTGTAACACACTAACAAGCTATGTCGAAGGCTATTTGAATGAAAGTCCAATAATCAGTGATTTGATGCACTCCATATGTAACAGTTTCTGTGAGTTTGCTTGGAGTTTTAGCTGTGTCACGTGGAGTTCATTTACCGGTCATTGAAAAGACAGAGATCTGGTTGTTTCTTTGTCTCAACGAGTCCTCTGTCCTCTTTAACTAAGTTTTGAACAAGAGTCCATAGGAAGTCAGTTAATTATTATCAACAACTAGTAGCTCCGGGCAGAATGGAGCCTCCATCTCTCTTGTGATCGATGGTCGATTTCCTGGGGTCTGGAGCTGAATTGGGCTTTGTGAAGGGGATGTTCATTTGATCGAATCATTTGGAAGATTCATTAAACTATGTGTCTGTGTCCACAATTCCTACAGACGCTACACGTGTTTCATGTTCTTATCTTGTTTTCCTATCAGTCATGTGTTCCTGTTTGTCATGTGATCATTGTCATGTGATTCTTCATGTGTTATGTGTTATGTCTTCATGTGTTATGTGTTCGACATCGGCTGCGGCTGGATGGAACCGATCGGCGAGGGTAGCCGCGTGCAGCCGGGGAGGAGCTGCAAACGGAGACGTGAAGTCGGACACTTTCTGCTTCCCGTAGTGACGCTTGCGCTGTGTTTGCATACTTTATCACAGCTGAAGTGAAATAAATGCAATATTTGGCAATACACGGATGTTTCAGTGACATTATTGTCATGTAATACTTTATGCACTGCTTAATACAGCGTGTGTTTGTACAAGAATAAAGTTCAACATATAAGCCTACACTATCAATGAAGTGAGGTCTACGTTTTTTTATCTGTTTTATTTTTATAAACATGACAATATAACATTGCGACTACATGAAAGGAGGTTTTACTGTTATAAAAAACTGATTTGTGCTCATTAGTGGAACTGAAGTTTTTAGAATGAACACAAAACACACATGATCGCTGTCATACAGTGACTCTGGCCAGTCGTGGAACAGCTGTGTCGTCATCAGAGTCCGTGCAGCCCAAGGGGGTAATCCAGCCCCCGGAATGCGTACCTTCCATAGGGGCAGCCATTGCTAACCAAGCCATCACCTGCTGTTAGCATCCCATTGACTCCCATTCATTTTGGCCTCACTTTGACAGCGAATATCTTTACATCTGAGGCGTTTAAAGACTCCATTTGTCCATTGTTTATTTCTAAACAAACACGACAATGTATAAAATGCTCCATTACCTTGTATCTTACACTATCGCCCCGTAGAAGCCGGTTTTGTAAAAAGTAGACTAACGATTGCGTTATAACCACGCGACTCTGTCACGCTGTACCGTATAGACCCGAGGAGAAGCTCGTAGGCAATCTTTTACTGTCTATGAGGCAATCATGGGGACGTGGAGGCATAAACGCCAATAGAGATGTCGCAAATCCTGCTTCATTCATCAAAAGTTTCTCCTGCTCACTCTCTCGGTCTCTACAAGATTCGGTGATTCAGATTTTACGTTGCACAACTACTAGAAGACTTGCCACTGTCAGACAGGTTGCTCACGTCACATCTACGTCGTCAAGCTCTGTCTGAGGCTGCGCAGTACTCTCAGCCATCAGGAAGTGAGTGCTTCTAAGCCTATGGGGTCGCTGTGTCCATTTCTTTTACTGTCTATGGTGTAGCCTTGTGCAGCCGCTCTCGAGAAACTGCACCGGCTGTATTAGCCGGCTGCTCTCGAATCGCTCTCGCGGCACTTTGTTGATATACGTCACTGTCACGTGGTGTCGGCGCTGCCTCAAGTCGGACAAAATTTCGAACCGGCATGCACTGCTTCAAGTCAGCCTCCGATTGGTCTGCGCAGTGCTGTATCAAGTCAAACAAGCATGCTCATTGGTCATGATTTAGTCATGTGGGTTCTTAGTTCAGTCCTGTCATTGGTTCATTGGTTCATTGTCTTGATTGTTCACAGGTGTGTCTTGTTTAGTCATTAGTCTTTGTGTATTTAAGTCATCATGTTTGCCTTGTTCCTTTTTGAGTATTGTTTCGTATAAACCACTGTTGGTGAGTTCTTTGTTTAGTCAAGTCGGGTCAGGTCATCGTTTGTTTGTATATTTTCATGTGTCGCTGACTTTGGATTTATAAATAAACTGCACTTGGGTTCACTTCAACTTGCCTCCAGTGGACATTATGTTACAGAAGGCCATCAGGGGCCTGTACCATGATGGTAGTTTAACAAACTCAGGGTTACAGGACAAGTTTAGAGTTGACGAAACCAAACCAATCTATTCAGGCTTTGTTGGTCCCATGATGCTGATCATCAGCTTTCTCTGTTAGGAGTTTAGCTGTGACATCAGTAGTGAACAGCCAATCACACACTGTGGATCAGTGTAACTGAGATTCATTTCTCTCTTCTGCAGAATATTGCATGTTTGAAAAATATTAAAAATGTAAACAAATTTACACAGCAAGAAGAAAAGAGCTGTCTATAAAAGAGAACAACTTAAAGAAAAAATCTTGCTACTTCAATGCAAGTAAAAGTTATGAAGTTAGTTTAGTTGATATATAGAGAGAATTGAACATTTAAGCTCACATGTAGTAATTTTTATAGCTTTATTATTGATTTTAGCTTATTTGTATGACCTTTATATAGGCTATTTATATTAATTTTAACTAAGTGCCTATTAATGATTGATTAACTAAAATAATATGTCTAGGCTAATTGATTAAGGATATAATTACATAAATGATATCTAAATCATTAGAAATTATTATCATTATAAATAAGCATTGTTAAAAGCCAGACGCTTTAGTCTTTATAAACCATTTGCTATGTAGTGACCTTAAATTTGGAGTAGAAAAAGGGGGAGTGGCTTTTTTGCATCAGAGGTGTGCTCACAGCTGATTGGTCCAATTTCAGTTTGAGATCTCTTATCCAGAACATAACCTGCCCTGGAGCAGGTTAGCTGTGGAGCGTAAGTTACTATGGAGATGAACACAGCTAAAAGCCAAACCACTCTAATGGTACCTTAAACCCAGGATTGGCACAAACTAAGCTTAAACATATCTGGCTAGCCAGCTAAAGCGGCTTCATGGTATAGGCCCCTGGACTTTACCAAAAAAAAATTTTTATTTGTAAATAAAGTTTAAGAAATAACTTTCAAAATCTTACACAGATACTACCAGATACTACAGATACAGTAAGCACATTTCTTGCTACATTTAAAAAGGATTTTTATTTAAACTGTTCTTTTTGCAATACATTGGCTGAAACCATGCATTTGCAATACATTGGCCGAAACTTGTTTCGTTTTTTTTTGGCATTGCGCTCATATAAGGAAATTTAGGAAAGATTTGACTAGATTAATAATTGATAACATTGACCCCAATTTTTCTTTGTGTCTAGAAATCATTATATTTGGTTTTACTAATATCCCCTAAATAAAATGAAAGAATACTATATTATAAATTTAATTGTATTTTTTGCTAAATTTCATATACATAAATGTAAGTACAGTAAAGCCCAGCCTTTGTTTTTAGAAGAAATTCATATACATGTATATAAAGACATTCACATAAGAAAGGAATTAAAATGTGCTATTTGTGAGTCCCTTAATATATTTACATAATGTTTAGTTTAGTCTTATTACACAAGAGGGCAGTAGAGCAACACTCACAGCGATCATTACACAATGTTGTTTAAAATCATAATTTAAATTATGTTAATAATAGTAACAATTCAACAAAGAGTACAAGCAAACATAAACAAAATACTAGATACATGTATAATCAGTCCGATGCTTGGCTCAAGCACCAATGGCTTGTGTAGATGATTCAGTATATTTTCAAATATACTGTATATTAATCATCAACTCAGAATAACGAGCCACGTGCAGTACAGTTAAACCCAATGTGAAGTACTTGAGTAATTTTACCTGATTACTGTACTTTAATATTATTTTAAGGGATTTATACTTTACTCAAGTGCAATTTATTTTTACTTCATTACATTTCTGAAGCAAGCAAACAAACAAAAACGGTAACCTACATACTCCTACAAATTTATTTTATATTTTGAAAAGTACTTTTTTTAGTATTTCCTTTTGCTGTGGTGTTCAGAGGTTTTACCGTCTAGTCCTTATTATCCAGTCATATATTTTGGGATATTTAGCCTAGCTGAGCAATATACAGCAACAATGTGGTTCTGGAAGTAAAAATACAATTCATACAATCTATAAAGAAAATACATTAAAAAATAGCGTTTAAAGAACTGTCAAGACCAGAATTTTTTTCACAGAATGGTGAGATATTAACTCGGAATTGCAAGGAAAAAAAGGTAAACACAATTACTTTTTTATTTTATTCTGTTGCAGAAACAAGCTTCTAGTTTCATATTTCAGGGATGAAAGAACTGCAGTTTACACCTTCATTCTTTTGAAATTAAATCAAGGAACAAATAATATCCCTGAGCTGAGGCTTTTTACAACTCTAAAGCTGCAAAACAATCCTCATAAAGTATAACATCACTGAAACTGATATATCACTGATACATTTTATTATTAGCCTACATTCAGAAGTAGTGTAAAACACCGGTAAATAAAATACAACATTAACATGTCGTATCATAATCTGGAGCATGTTTTATTTTTATTAATCTGCTCAAATCTATATTAGTGGGGTTAACTATAGAGAGCTATACAACAGTGTTTATTAAGAGATTATATGTACAATACCACTAATCACTAACCACTTTCACATGCAAACTGAAAGCATTTTCTGACTTCATATGCCTCCAATCCCACAAACTGTGTCAGTACTAATATAAAATGTTCTTTGTAAATTAATCATAACTGAAGCGGTCCTCCTGCTATCATTCTTGCTATTCTGTGAAAACACTTGCAAAGGTCTCCAGGTTAAACATTTCAATCCACAAGGTTTAAATTTAAATTGAGGTAATGGTTTGGGTGAGGATTTGTGAGGTGCACTTGCAAAATGAACAACAGACTTTCCATCTCATCACAAAATAATCTTTTCTACAGACAAATATGGAGGGTTGCAGTAGATGAACAGTGTCATATTCTCCATGTCTGATGATAGATTGGTGTATTTTGACAGGCATTACATCCGAGCTGAAGTCTGTGAATGTCAACACTGAAGAGCATTTCACATTTTCTCAAGATGTATTTGGACGTCACATTTAGCTTAACAAAAATAAATGAATGACTCTCACTGAAACACTTCAGTATTTGGAAATGCAGGAAAGAAAAAAACCAAGAACTTTTTACTTTTGTCAATATAATATGCTGGAGTAAATAATTCATGTTTCTCTGTAAGAGTATAAAATTATGTTGGATGAATCTGTGGTTCAAAGAGGATTTGTGAATTGGCAGTGAAGTGGCGTAACTGACGCTGGTAGGTCACATGATAATGACAACATGTATGTAGTATGTCCAAATTACATTACTACACACATTCATACAATATAGGAAAGTTTTTAGTGGTTGCAAAGTAAGTCTCAAAGTAAGTCTCAAGAAAGTATATAATTTCGAACAAAGCCTATGTCTTTATAAGTGAGTCATTGAATTGTTCACTCAACCAATTAATTCAGAAACACTGATTTATTCAGAAACTAAACACTACTACGTTGCAACTATATGTGAATTATCACAATGGAAATTACACTTGTATTTAAATCAATATTATGTGTGTTACATGTTCCTTTTGTCACAGTTACATGTGGTAAATCCAACAAAGATGTGTGATGCAAAATAACTGATACAAAGTGACTTTATTCAACACAGGAAATCTACACATCAAACATTGATGACACCGAACAATGAACTGAGGGAACTAAGGGTATATATACACAGAGAATGTTCATTAATGAAAAAAAGTAACAGGTGAGAACTGATTAGTAACTATAGAAACCAACAACAATGAACTAGAACTCAGGTAAAATAGAGACAGCATGTGATCAACTAAACAGGACATGATAATGAAACTAATTAAAACTAAGCAAAAGAGGGGCCTGAGGAAGACACGACCTTGCAGGGATTGGCAGAGGGATACCCCATGGAGGAGACAATGGAGGGAGGAGCCAGAGGATGCAAAGCCAAAGCAGAGTCAGTGGGATTGAAAACTGAGGAGGAGCTGGAGGAAAGGAGGAGCCCGACAGAGCCGAAGGGATGGAGGAACAAGGCGCAGGCAGAGGCCTGGAAGTCCATGGTGGAGGAATAACATTCACTGACCAAGGCGTGAGGGACCTCGGTGTAGCCGGAAGGATGACGGTCTCAGCGACAGGAGTGCAGGAGGCGCTCCAATCCACACTGTCAAACTCCACTAATATTCCCTCGCTGATGGACTCTGATGCCAGCTCACACACCTGGTCAGGCTCCATGATGGGCTCATGCTCAGGGACGATACTGGCTTCATGCAAACATTCTGGCTCTTGTTTCGAGACAGACTCAGAGTCTGCGGTGGGCTCTGGTTGCTGTTCCATTGTGGACATGACTGAAGGCTGGGTTGGCTCTGGCTCAGTAGTGGATTCAGAGCCAGTGATCCTCCTCGGTGAGGCAGATGGTAAGTGGGGATCCACAATTCACCAGTACCTACTCCACATACTGTTTGAAGCTCCCCCGAGGACCAGCTAGTTGAGACCGGTATGGTAAAAAATGCTGCGCGAGTACATCAGATCTAAAAAGTCCCTCATATGGTCCTCAAGGGAGCAATCTCCTTGCTCTAGCAGGAGCTGGCAGACAGCTGGTATATACATTATTTTTTATTTGTTTCTTTTAATCCTTTGTACTCTATATGAGGGTTTGATGTTCTGTTGCATGTGGTAAATCTGACAAGGTGACCAATCTCTAGTATTGGTATTTCTGCAGGACAGCGTAAATTAACAATCAAATGTAAAGGGTCAATATAAAAAGAAATGCACACACATAAACACCACATGAGTGTGGATTATCATCTAGTAAGTGACACAAAGCAAGCACAAATTTTACAATCCAATGCAGAAAATGATGACGAAGGGAGGAGCCAGAGGACACAGAGCCAAAGCAGTGCCAGGACGAAGGCCCATGGCAGAACCAATGTTGGGAGGAGCCAGGCTGGAGGCATATGCCTGACCAACAGAGATAATTGCGGGAGACGGATGGAAGGCCTGGGCAACACTGGAGGACTAAGAGGTCTAGGTGGAGCCGCGGTGACAAGTGGCTAAGGTGGAGTCAGGGTGCAGGAGGACCAAGTGGAGACCCAGTGGGAGCGAGGACTGAGGAGGAGCCCAATGGGGCCGAAGGGGTAGTGGATCGAGGCACGGGGCCCGGAAGGTCATGGTGGAGGAAAAGTGATGGCTGACCAAGGCAAGGCTGGAAGAATGAGGGAGCCCGGTGGAGCCAGAAGGACGACAATCTCAGGTGGAGAAGAGGGAGCGAGGGGCCAAGGTGGAGCCGACTGGCCATGGTGGAGTACATGGCTTGGAGGCATGAGGTGGAGTACAGGGATCCTTGGACAGAGGTGGAGACGACGCCTCGAATATATATTTTCTAATTGAATAGTCCATTTAGAAAACATGAATTACTGTGATGTGATCTTCCTGAGAGGAAGAATGGAAGGACATTTGACTGTTTTCTATACTATTGCCATCAGATATAAAAAGCTTTATGATGTCAGTTCAGAAGTGAGCTTACTTAATAATCATCTCCTCATTTATGTGTTGAATTAATACACTTCTGCTTGGACTTTCCGGCTTCTAAAGTCTCCAGAGAGACCATGAAGCTTTCCACGGCATCGCTCAGCTCTCCATGTTCAGTTCTTTTTTACACAGAAGAGAGTCAGAATGGCGCTCTTCAGACCATTTAGTCTTGTGTGGTTTCTGCATGTGTGCCAAAGATGTCACCTTCATCCCACAAGCACCTACTGAGAGACAGCAGTCACAGCGTCTGGTCAAACTTGCTCAACCGCCAGTCAGATTTCAGCCTCGGCTCGAACTATGCCAGCGCTGAAAGAAGGGTTTTCCTTCACCCAGAGGAGAGTTTCTGGAAACACTGGATCACACTGGCTCCCTGTGTGCTGGAGGCTCAACACGTTTATGTTAATTTGAGGTTTGCATTTATGCATGTGGACGCTCTGAGTGTATATATGACTGTGAGCATCACTTATATGCTACATGCAGACAGGATAATCATTCAGATGTACAATAGTGTCACATGTGAAGAACATCTGACTGTGGTACAAAATCCAGACTGTTATGTTGTCCTTAGATCATGTGTGTTGTTGAGAAGAGTGAACTGCTGCTTTACAACGTGATCAGACGCACCATTTTCACCTGCTGGGCCAGAAAAAAGTTGAGAAAAAAACCCAAACAAACACATATTGAAGGAGGAACTAGAGTCACATCTACAGAACATAAGATCAGGAGCAACTCTTTACACACAAGACAGGAATAAAACACCTAGAAACACCATAAAAACACACTGCATATTCAGCACCCAGAGCTCCATCTGGTCTTTCTTTTAAGTAAAAAAAAAAAAAAAAAGAACATATAAACCCTATTGCGGGATTTTGGTCACCATTTATATTGCAATAAACACTCTATAAAGGCGTGTTGAAGTTTTCATGGTGGCATGTTATTAGTTTCTTGGCTGTTTCTTTGTCCATTTGATTGTCAGTTTGAGAACAAGCTGTTAAAATGCTTAAGTTTCATTCTGTTTAAAGTATCTTTACTTTTTCCACATTTTCTGTGATTTTAAATTAGCTGTGATGGACTGGCCATCCATCCGTCCAGGGTGTTTCCCCATCGCCTGAGATGCTGGGATGGATATACTTTAAATCTGTCATCTTTCTATAAGTTAAAACCTTTGATGGCACATATTATTGCTCCTTCTTCATGTGATTGTGAAACATTCCTCACATTGAGAATAACGCAAGTCTGGATCCTTCACAGTGCTTTTCATTGCTTCAGGTTTCCTGCCAAGCTATTAAGAGTTTCTTTGCAAAAATGAATGAAAAAGAATGGCAAGTTTCAATCAAAAGCCTTTTGTACTGTATGATTATGGCAGCAATGAAACCATCTCTCGGTCATGTTCTGCATTCATCAATGTCTGCGTTGAAAAGTACAGACACTATGACAATATGATAAAGAGAGCGATGTTTCATGAGCAGGCAAAGCACAGGTCTTTTAGATGTCATGTTGCTTTTGCAACAATAACATTATCCACACTGTTTGCATTTGTGAAGTATGGAAGCTTAAAAATATGATTAAAAAAATACGGTAATTGAGTTTTTTACCTTATCCTACCTTCCTACCTATAATGATGTTTTTTTTCTCACAATTCTGAGAAAAAAGTCTGAATTGTGAGATAAAAAAAAATTACCTTTTTTGTTTTTATTCCATGGCTGTGTTTCAGGGATCAGACATCTTTCATGATTATTCACCAAGAGTTAGTCAACTACAGTTACATGTATTGATGAAGCAGACTCTAAAGTGGGTTAAAGTGCTGCACAGGGAACATGAGCATTAGCCAGTAGCTGGACTGATGGAGGAAAAGAAAAACACACAACAACCACAGACATTTGGCCAGTTTCCATCCCAGCGGTTCCTCTTACCCATTTTCCCCTGTGGCGTCTTGATCTCAGCAATATGTTTCTCATTGTGCTTCTGTGCTTGCTCTGTTCTTCTGCTCCTTACGCCTATAAAGCCACCAAAATAACCTCTGATTCCTCCAGACTGGAGATATGAGACGGGAGAAACCGGCATGCAGACAGCTTTATTTCACGTATATGTGTATTAAAGCACATGTCTGGAAGTTTCCAGAATCTCTGTGTTTGATCAGAATGAACAGTACGATACAATGCTGATGGCAGAAAGGAACGTCAAGACACATGAATTATGATGTGTTTTGAAATCAAGGGTAACCTAGCCGACAAAACTGTTCTAAGAACATTTTGCTAGCATTCCCATCGAGGTATTAAAACGTTATTTCTGAATGTTCTCTGAACGCTCAAAACGTCCAGGTTTTAAATGTTTTAAAAACAGTTTTCTCTTAGTTATGCAAACGTTAAGGGAACATTCCTTTTTTTATCATACTTCAAACATGATGGGAATGTTACTTTTGAATGCTCTCTGAACGTTCTGAAACAAGCAGTAACATTTAAAAAACGTTAGACGAATGGCCAACTAAAACTTTTCAGAAAAAAAGTTCCATGAATGATGAAAATAATGTTTTTGTGCTACTGCTAACATTTTGAGAACATTATTAAAGGCCAGATAACTTTGAACAAACTATTAACGTTACTGTAAGAATGTTTGTTCGTAACTTTGAGAAAACCCTCACAATTGTCACAGATGTTAGAAATCTCTTTTCTTTTATTTAAATTTAATTACAAAATTGAGATGATATTCTTTCATCTTGCCTGTCTCTCTGTCACATAACTTGCAAAACAAGTTGACTCCAAACTTTACTAATACAAACTGGTGAAAACCTGAAGCATAAGAACATTGATTTCCATGGTTGAACCCTGATGAAGTTGAAGAATGACCTGTGTGAGACCAGTGATCCGCTCATGCGTCAGTCAATGGGCCTGATCATCATACGCACAGACTTCATGGAGTAAAAACCCCCTCCATAATCGGCCCAGAAGATGCCATCCTGAAACCTGCTGCGATACACTCCTCCTGAATACCACACGCCGTTCAGATTGGTCTGACCGCAGGCGTTGTACCACCAGCCGCCTTTGTGGAAATTAGCACAGTTCCCTGAAAGACAATTAACAGCCATAATCAATGAGGCAAACAGCACCGTCTAAATGTCAAATGGATTGTTGATGTCAGCATCGGTGTGGGCATTTCACTCATAAATGTGCTTTAGGCCCAATCCCATTTCTACCCCTTAGCCCTTCTCTTTCCCCTACCCCTTCGTTTTGCGCGTTCACGTGAAGGGGTAGGGGTGTCTCGATTCTTTTTTGGCTGGAGTGGTAGGGGTAAGGGGAAGGGCCAGATAGCCCTTCAAATGAAGATTTTTCAGGACCACACTTCGAACGAAGGGGTATGAGGAGTTTCACTCCACCGACTACCGTGCTGCTAGAATGTGTGTGTGTTGCCACTCGGGATCGATCACTTGTGTGTCGCCTGGCTGCCCGTTTCTCCGTAGCTTGCTAAACGCACTATTTGGGTGATTTGAACATATTAATAATAGTTTAAAAATATATATCTGGTCATCCTTCATAACGCAGTCGATATTTACATCACATATCGTCTGTAAACTCTCGCGTTACCAAGGCAACGACTGACTTGAAGTATAACGTATGAACATTGTCGCGGCACCAAAGTAGAAAAACGAAACCATATCCGTACCGGTCGGCTCGGATCAGCACGGAATGGAACGGTTAATAAACAATGAGAACAGTTTGGTCCAATGGAAATGTGGCTTCACTAGTCTTGTATGTTCTGTATCATTCTGTATCATCTTAGGAAACTCTGGCTCATATGTTTTTGAACTGAAAACGAGCGGCATTTTATTAAGTCCAAATACAGCGCAAAACTCTGTTGGGAGTGAGTAATTTGTTAAACGTGCTCGCGCCTGATTTCTGTTAGATATAGCCTATGCACTTCATTGCTGTTCATACTGGTTAAATGTCACAGGATTTTATAATAAAAGAAACGGGGTATGATGATGTGTAATGGTATAGTAGTGGTGTCCCATTTCTTAGGGGAATATTTTCACCCCTACTCCTTGGCACTCTGTTTCAAGGGGCAAGGGGAACAGGTAGGTGTGGGGGTAGGGGAAGGCGAAAGGGTATAAAATAGAATTGGGATTGGGCCTTAGTCTCGCTTGAATCTTAAAATGACTATTAGGCTTCACAAATATGTACAAGTGAAGGCCACGATACCAGAGGGCCACACCCAGCTAACAGGGAAACGAGTCTTGATTTAAGAGCGTTTAGATATTTGTACTGGAAAACAAAAATACTGAGGAACGTATATTAACATATTAACATAATTTTTTTATCCTTAACCCATGGCGTTCAAATGTACTAACCATCTGAACAGCCTAGATCTGATTGAGCCAGGGTTTATAATGACACATTATTAGCATGTCTCGTGTGTGAAAGTACCTGAGAAGGCGTCGTTGTCGTGGTCCAGCGTGGTGAACTGTTTGCCGTTGTTGCTGGTTAATGAGTCACCAGCATTGCCCTGGTACGTTCCCAGACGCAGACGGTACGACTGACTCTCTGGTTCCAGGTGGAAGCTGCTGTATGCTGCGTAAATCTTTTTATCCATCCAGTCCTCCAGCTCTACCAGCAGCTTGTAGTCCTCCTGCTTGCCCAGGTTGTAGATGTTTTCCAGACCCAGCCAGTGTTCGCCATCCACGTTGCCAAAGCCTTTCTGGAGGAAAAGGAAAAGAGAGCTGAAGACGTCCAATCACTGGACGCTGTTTTAATTACCGTCCCATTGGCCTTTGAAACACTGGAAAGGCTTCTTTGAACAACTGGGCTTAGCTGATGATGGATGTTTAAGATATCACCAGACTTTACACTGCTGATTTCAGCACATACTGTGGCGTATTATTATTTCATGAAGTGAATAAGCATGCACGAGTTCAGTTACAACTCAAACACACCTGAAGCAGCTCATCAAGCGCTTTGGCTTCACTGGAAAGTGTGTTACCTTGAGGTTTAAGAGACTTCACTGTGTGTATGTGGGGCTTAAGACGAAAGGACTGCTGACACATGGGCATGAGCGCAATCAAAACAAACGGACATGAGCGATTCTGGGAACGAGATTCAGGTGTTTATCTTTAATGATAGCATATGCCTCTCTAAGAAACGCTCTGATTCTCTGACAGACTCTAATGATCGTGTGAATCGCAGCTCAGAAAGATGTGATCCAGTTCAAACAATTATTATTTTCTGTATAGCTTTACCAATATACTCAAAAGACATGCACTGTTATACTGGAGCCCCTCCTTCTGAAAAGCATAATGTGCTCTGGAGCAGTGTGTTGTGATTGGTCAAGTGTGTTTGGGAAATGTCCCGCCCCTTACCATAACCGCCAGTTTCAACACACTACTACAACCCCAAATCAGAAAAAGTTGGGACGGTGTGGAAAACGCAAAAAAAAAAAAAAAGAAGAGATTTCTAAATTTACTTTGACTTGTATTTCATTGCAGACAATATGAACACAAAATATTTCATGTTTTGTCTGGTCAACTTCATGTCATTTGTAAATATGCATCCTTTCCTGTCATTCAGACCTGCAACACATTTAAAAAAAAGTTGGGACAGTAAAGCTTTTACCACTTTGTAATGTTGCCATTCCTTTTCACAACACTAAAAGACATTTAGGGACTGAAGACACCAAGTGATGAAGTGTTTCAGGTGTAATTTTGTCCCATTCTTCCTGCAAACAAGTCTTAAGGTGGGCAACAGTACGGGGTCTTCGTTGTCGCATTTTGAAGCGCACATTCTCTATTGGAGACAGGTCGGGACTGCAGGCAGGCCAGTCAAGTACCCGTACCCTCTTCCTCCGCAGCCAGGACTTTGTAATGTGTGCAGAATGTGGTTTTGCATTGTCTTGTTGAAATATGCATGGACGTCCCTGGAAAAGATGTCTTCTTGAAGGCAGCATATTATGCTCCAAAATCTCTATGTACTTTTCAGCATTAATGGTGCCTCCACAGAAGTGCAAGTTACCTTTGCCAAGGGCACTGACACAACCCCATACCATGACAGACCCTGGCTTTTGGACTTGTTGCTGGTAACAGTCTGGATGATCCTTTTCTTCTTTGGTCCGGAGCACACAGCGTCCATTCCTCCCAAAAAATACCTCAAATACTGATTCATCTGACCACAGTACACGTTTCCACTGTGTGATGGTCCATCCCAGATGCCTCCGAGCCCAGAGAAGTCGACGGCGCTTCTGGACACTGTTAACATAGGGCTTCCTTTTGGCACAGTACAGTTTTAACTGGCATTTGTGGATGTAACCACGTGTTGTGGTACTTGACAAAGGTTTGCCAAAGTAGTCCTGAACCCATGTGGTGATATCGCTTATAGATGAATGACGATTCTTGATGCAGTGCCGCCTGAGGGATCGGAGATCACGGTTGTTCAGCTTAGGCTTGCGCCCTTGTCCTTTACGCACTGAAATTCCTCCAGATTCCTTGAATCTTTTAATTATGTTATGCACTGTTGAATGTGAAATATCCAAATCTCTTCCTATCTTTCTTTGAGGAACATTGTTTTTAAACATTTCAATAATTTTCTCACGTATTTGTTGGCAAACTGGCGATCCTCGGCCCATCTTTGCTCCTAAAGGATTAGACCTTTCTTGGATGCTGCTTTGTACCAAATCATAATTACAATCACCTGTTGACATCACCTGTTTCAAATCACATCATTTTTTAACCATTTTACCTCATTACGAGCCCTAAATTGCTCCTGTCCCAACTTTTTTTTAAATGTGTTGCAGGTCTGAATGACAGGAAAGGATGCATATTTACAAATGACATGAAGTTGACCAGACAAAACGTGAAATTTTTTGTGTTCATATTGTCTGCAATGATATACAAGTCAAAGTAAATTTAGAAATCACTTCTTTTTTTTTTTTTGCGTTTTCCATACTGTCCCAACTTTTTCTGATTTGGGGTTGTAAATAACTCAATTATTTAAATGAGGAATATTGTGACGTGTTGGTTCCCAGAAGAAAACTCAAGACTACAATTGAGGCTTTTCAGGAAGTTCAGAAACAGTGACACTGATATAGATAACAATTCCCACTGGAGGGACTTTGGAAACCTTTTTCATGCTCAAACAGCAACATTACACACTGAAGAAAGATGAACATGAGAAAAAACAGAATATGACCTCTTTAATATTAATTACCAGTGTTGTTAGCACTGAAGGGTCTCCACCTCTAGTTTTGTAATCCTGGACAATTTATTCGTTACAGCATCATTCAAAAGAGCGTTTCATTGGTGAATTGGCCATCGCTATACCTTATAGCTGTCCCAGTTTCTGAAGAAGTTGACAGATCCGTCCTTCCTCCTCTGGATAAGCGTCCAGCCGCCTCTGTCTACATCATGCTCACACCAGGCCTGTACAGGCGTCTCCGTCCCATCCGGCTTTAGCAGGTACATCCCGCTGGTGGTATGTCCAGCCTGCATCACCTGAAAACAGTCCCGGAACGGACCTTGGGAGACCAGAACACACAAATGAGTGCTGATGAAGAAGGAAGGAGTGGAAATAATGCTTTTCACTACTGACAGTAATCTCCATCTGTACTGTTGTACTTTTCAGACTGTCCTTTTGGTTCTCTGTAGATTACCAAATACAGCTTAACGTGCCTAAGGATAACAGCTAACAAGAGAGTGAACTAGTTCAGTTTTCTAGATCGAGTCATAGTCTGCATATGCCTATTGTTTAAATGGTTTTATTGGGTCTGATTAGGCTTTGGTACATTTTATATTGCACAGTTCTGATATGCTTGATTTACATTCATGCATTTGGCAGACTCTTTTACCTAAAGCAACATGCATTGCATTCAGATTAATTTGATCGGTTATTAGTAAGACGTGCACTATTACTATATGATTGGGAGAAAATACATGGGCAATATTGCAAAATAAGTCCCGCCTTACAAAATAAAATAGCCAAACACTGATTGGTAAAGTCTTTAGCAGCTTTTCCACTGTCAGGCCAGTCTGAGCTAGGGCTTTCAATGTGTCGGGCTGGACTAATATCCTCAGACCAGTAGCACCAAGCCCAAAACCACACTGCGTTTCCAGAAGCTCCGCAACGCTTCATTAAAACCCACCCGTAACACACCTCTCTGCATCAACATCACACAAACCATAATTTCACCAACAGATGGAAGTTTGATCAGAAATCACAGGAGGAGTCTCTCTGCAAGCGCACTACACTCACAACCAAATCAATCCAAAATCAAATCCAATCAGAATAGCGTGTGTGTCTTTGCTGGTTATGGGTGCCTTGGAAATGTCGAGTGTGTGTTGGCTGACCGAGATGCTGCATGTGTTTTGCTGTGTGATAAGCTCATTAGTGATGTGTTACCCTCCTGACTGACGTTGGCCTGATGAGTTGGCCTGGGACTCCTGCCCTCTGTAACGGGCCAGCCGGGGCTCCTCTGGATCTCATTGGAGAAGCGTGGCACGTACACTGGGATGTTCTCCGGGACCACCTGCACAAGAGGCGGAGGCAGCGGCTCCCGTCTGTGATTTCCATACACCCGCAGACATCGCTCTTCCAGAGCGGCGATCAGCAGCGACTGGTTATTGACCAGCGCAGCCAGCGTGGAGAATCGCAGCTCCAGCTCACGGTAGAGGCCGGACAACCGCAGCGCCTCAGCCGTGCCATTCAGGATCCGTCCCTCCAGCTGTGCCAACTCCAGAGAATTATCCCGCTTACGGATGATTTCGTGCAGCAGCTGCATGTACAGCTGGGTGACGCGGGAGTTCATGTTGCGTGACTCTTTACGCAAAAGTTTCATTTCGTTGACCATGTTTCCATCCACATCCACGATCAACCGAAGTGTGTCCATTTCACGTCTCTGCTTGGTCAAGATCTCACGGACATCGGCTACGTCTGTCTGCGTCACGCGCTCTTTATCGGGCAGAGACACGCCTTGGCTGGCACAGATCGGCCCTGTGATCTTCTGCTCCGGGACCAAGAACGTGTAAGAGCACTTTTTCTGGGCCCCATCGGCTGCATCTTCTGCATACCTCCTCTTTCGGCTCAGGACTGGCCCCCTGGATGCACCCTTGCTCCGCTCACACGTGAGGACGCAGAGAAAAGCGCAAAAGATCCAGGCGTGAGGACTCATCGCAGCAGAGCAGGAGATCCGACGATCAACCCTGGGGCAAAAACACAACAGAGTCACACATACTGCACAGAAGGAAGCTCATGTGGATGAATGATGGCAGAATACAGTGTTTGAGGGTTTCTGTGCACACTATATTCTGTGAGGAGCGTTTAGCCATCACACGACAGCTCACGGTCAGGTGAGTTTGCTTTCCATCTTATTAGTGACCCAGTTTTCCCTTCTCTGCTCATGAAAGGTTTGGTTTCTCTTAAGAAACCCAGTGACTCCTTCAGCGTAGGTAGTGTATCGGTGTCATTCATAGTGGAAACACATCTATAATTTGTAAGGTTTTAGTGCTGCATGCTGCTTCATTTTTACTTACTTTCTAAATGTCAGTGATGTTTTATGAATTAATTGGTTTGAGTAGGGTAAACTTAAACATTCATGAGTATTTAGAACTTTCTTTTTCTTTTGAGTTCACAAAACCGACACATCTCAAGTAATCTGAATTGTTTCATTGTTTTGAGTTTTATGAACTTAAATGTAATCAAAACTGAGCTGTTTGAATTTCTATTTCCCAGCATGCTTTGCCATGACACTCAGCGAGAGTAAATGCTAAAATGAAGTGTTATATAATGTTTTTTTTTTGTGTGTGTGCAAGTTTACAGTTAAGTGGGAGATTTAGTAGTGTTTAATGTTACCTGTAGTTATTAGTAGTTCTCTGGGAGGTGTGAAAAAAATGTTTTAGTTATTGATTGATTAGTTAATAGTGAACTACCTCAATCAACTAGCATTCTTACTTACTAATTTGTTATTCAGAGTTTCTTGTAAGTTAATAGTAGTTAATAGAGTGTTAAAAGTGCATTACTCATTTTCTACAGTGTAATTATTCATCAATGACGGAACAGTGTTCTAAAGTGTTACCCAATGCATTTGTCATGAGCAGAACTGCAGCCTTAAATAGAGCCTGGCACGACTGATGAGTTCAGTCACAATAATACAGACTCTTATTCCAGCGGTTTGGTGAAAACACTCAGGACTGGCTGTTTCAGTATTTTCCATCACGAACACTGCTTTGGAAGTGTGTGCTCTTTCACAATGTCCAGAACACACAACGAGGGAGGAAAGGGATCTGTTGCCATCCCGAGTCAAAGAAAATAAGTTAGGTCATATTTTCTGCGGATCTTCTCTATGTAGTTTTCTGTCCTGTCATAGGGATGTAAAAGTTTCAACAGCACAATCATTTCAGATGCTTTGGAACTCAGTTGCTGCTGAATTAAAGAAGCACTTAAAAATAAATCCACATTGGTGAATAATAGGACATTTTGGCTTGTATGGATGCAGCGGCTCTGGATATATGGATATTATAAAACTATGATCCTAATTATTCACACAATTGACCATGAACACAATGACAACATTTTAAAAGACAAACTGTAAGGATATGGAAAATTAACTATGATTCTACCAAAAAAGACTTTCAGACGTTTTGCATTTCACCAATAAATTCAACAATACTAGTAATTCTGCATTAAACATTTGCAGATTTGTCAGGAGTGAACTACTGTACTCTACATTTACAGCCATAAAGCAAGTTCATCTGAACATGCAAATGTAAGTTTGTCTGATGAGAAACATGCAAATCTTATTCATGCGTTAGCAGACTCAAAACCAGGATGGAAAAAGTTACTCACAGTAACTATTTGACAGCTAGATGAAAAATCTGCAAAGTTTTCGCTGGAAAAAATTAAAGCCATTTGGATAAAGTTACGTCCATCTGAAGCCGGTTCAAGGCTTGTTTTTAAACACACCCCAGGTGAAAAATACATACTATTAAATGCATTATAAATGTACTTGAGTATGTTTTAGTACAATACAAATATACTATAATGCATTTTTAATACATTTAATAGTACGTCTTTTTCACCTGGGACACAAGAACCATAAGTCACAACTTCACTGTCATGCACTCCAAAATGAATAAAAGCTTGTAAATTAGTAAATGATTTTAAATGTCTTTGTCCATAACAAAAACAACAGAATTATCAACAGACTGTCAGAGAGTAAAAGCAGAAGAAATCAAGCTATGGTTACTGACCTCTGCGTTCCTTCTGTCAGGACTGACGATCCTCCGTCTACTGGAGTTTCTCCTTCTGCAGATTAGCGGCAGACTCCAGCTCTTATGCTTTGTGTGTGTGTGTGTGTGTGTGTGTGTGTGTGTGGCTCACCTCTGTGAAATCACACCACTGACAAGAATCTGCCCTGAAAAGTGAGAAAGAAACTGATGCATTACGCCTAGTCAATGAAAACATGTTTCTGCCAAAAAAGTAAAAGGTAATTGTGACTTTTTGTCAAATTTAACTGTATTGCACAATTCCAAGTTTGTACCTAAACATGTCTGAATGTCTGAATTGCGAGAAGAAAGTCGGAATATTATTAAATGAGGTTTCTGTTTTAGCTGTGTCAGTTAGTTTTCTTTGTTCCTGTCCATTAGTTGTAATGGTTTCTAGAATGTTGTCATTTGTTTCCATAGTTCCTCATTTTTTTATTGATTAACTCCACCTGTTCCTTGTTTTATTCCTTCACTTAAGGTGCATTCATGTCAACTTATAAAAATCATTTACGTCCTCAAAGAGCACGTAATTACAGCTTTTAAGATGGGAATTGTTTGAGAGCTTCTACTGTAGCTACCACAGGACTTCTGTACCACCTGAGCGCTGCAGATTAATTTAGTTGTTGATAGTAGTGCCATAGAAATGCATAATTCCCAGTCCAAGGACTTGAACAGCTCAGATTATAACGTCACGTGTTGTCATCTTTAGACTATGGTAATCAGGGCCGGCCCAAGCCCTTATGGGGCCCCAAGCAGAATTTTATTTGCGGGCCCCTCTGTGCCACCAATACCATTGACTATTGTCAATTCTTGATAATTCGCACACCCAGTATAAATTGTATTAGTTGTAGCTGTGTTGCTTAAATCATGTCTGCCTGTCATGTTTTTACCCTTATACGGTTTTTAATTGTAACAGTAGCAAACCAACAAGAGTGATCAGGCGTTAATATTCAAAGTCTTGCAGTAAGTCTTACAGCACGACAGTTCACACTGGGATATGTACTTTTTTAAAGTAGTCTCTTATGCTGAATATGCTCACTTTTCCCCAGGATTCTTTGATGAATAGAAGGTTCAAAAGAACAGCATTTCTCTGAAATAGAAAGCTTTTAAAAAAAAATCCTAAAAACATTGTTCAACACTGATAATCAAAGATGTTTGTTGAGCATCAAATCATCATATAATGATTTGTGAAAGATCATATGACACTAAATACTGGAGTAATGATGATAAATTCAGCTTTGATCACAGGAATAAATTACACTTTACTATATATTCACATAGAAAACAGCTGTTTTACATTATAATATTATTTCACAATATTTCTGCTTTTACTGTATTTTTAATCAAATAAATGCAGCCTTGGTGAGTAGAAGAGACTTATTTTAAAAACAAGAAATGTTGATTTCTTTCAAACATAAAAAAAAGCTTTTATTTTGGCAGAAATACAATTCAATTTTTTGTATTCCATTCGACTATGTAGAAAGAACCTTTTTATTTTCCAAAATGTAGGCTACACAACTTGTAATGTCAAGGGAGAAACTGGAATCTATGCTGTTTACTCTGTCTAAAACATGCAGCACATCAGACAATATATTCGCACTAAACCATATAGTGCATTCTCAAATCCATCCATTCATAAAAAGTTTACCGGGCAACTAACGAGTAAGTTTTAGCGCCAATTTTTCCGCACTTTGGACTTTGAACCCTGACTAACAAGCGAATAGTGTCCAGCCTATGGCGCCGCCAGCTTGTGCAGCGCTGTCAGAACCAATCCGTGCATATATTAGAAAACGTTTTGCAATTTATTGCAATAATTGTTTAAGGCCATTTCGCGATTTCAATCATCATAAAATAACTTTGCCGGAGAGTCATTTATTGTGCTCTTGGGGGCCCTCTGGTGGCCAAGGGGGCCCTAAGCAGCCGCTTAGTTCGCTTATGCCTTGGGCCGGCTCTGATGGTAATTATGGCGTGTATGCAGCATTAGTCTGTATCCGTTCATGCCATGTTGTAATTACGTAGCAATTCTAAACTGTAAAAAACCTTTAAGTGCTTGTAGAACTTAAAATTACAATGTCAAAACTGAAAACATTTTCTGAGAGCTACGTCTTGTTCCACCTGACCCCTGCAGATTTAAGGTGTGTTCGTCTTGAAGCAGCACTACACAGACCGATCGGTTTATGACATTTAGGCCGTGTGTCTACCAAAGCGTTTTTAGAACGCTATGAGCGTAACGAGGCACTGAGCGAGTATTTCACGCTCAAGCGCTGAGCGCTCAGCGTTTTTTTACTGTTCGCAGAGACTTGAAGAATGTTCAACTTTGAGTAAAACGTAGCGCTCATCAATGTCACTTTTCACCCAGCCATCCAATCAGAGTGGAGGAGGGGCGGGACAAATACAACACCGACCAACCGCAACATTCTGCTTGTACAACGTCAACTGATGAAAACAAGCAGCATAATAACGGAACAAAATAATTTAAAACAAGAGCCAGAGCAAATACTTTACATTGTATTGCCATTTTTATATAGAATCAATACTGAAACCCAAGATGAAAAACCCCAAGGTGGCGTTTCTAAAACCCAAGATGGCGGCGCGAGTAGTTCGCGAGGCTCTGGGTCTCTCCAGATTCTGCAATTTTGCGGTATTTTTCCTGCTCATCTCGGGTCTGTTCGTTCAGAATAGTTGTGCCTTAACATCGTACACCCGTGGTGAGATTTTGGATATTGGTTTGCGAATTTCCGACAGTTTTATGGACAATCTTCGACTCCTTCCTGAGATCGCTAGAACACCCGAGGCTATGCACTCTGCCCGGCCGGGCGGAAGTGCTCGCAGGCGGCGCCGAGATCGTAAACAAAGGCGGGGAATACGCGGTGGTCTGAGAGCTAAGCTAAGGCTAAAGCTAAGGCTTACCCCACATCGGCTCTCTTTACCCAGTATTTTCCTTGCCAATGTACGGTCGCTAGTGAACAAAATGGAGGAGATTCGACTCAGCATCACACACAGCAAGAAACTTTTGAACTGTAACGTCCTAATCTTCACGGAAACCTGGCTAAACGGCGGAATACCGGACACCGCTATTGAGCTAGCGGGATGCCACACGCTCCGGGCGGATAGAACATTAGATGGCTCCGGTAAGACCAGAGGTGGTGGATTGTGCATTTACATTAACAAAGCCTGGTGCACAAACTCTGTTATTGTTGGGAGTCATTGTTCAGCTAACCTGGAGTTTCTCATGGTTAAATGTAGACCGTTTTATCTGCCGCGAGAGTTCACTTCCACCATTATAACTGCAGCCTATATTCCCCCGGATGCTGATGCCAAGCTTGCTATGAAAGAACTTCATGCAGCCATCAGTAAACAACAGACTGATCACCCGGAAGCTGCTTTTATTGTTGCAGGTGACTTTAATCATTCAAACTTAAAGTCAGTGCTACCCAAGTTTCACCATTATGTTTCCTGCCACACCAGAGGAAACAAAACCTTAGACCACGTGTACACAAACATGGCGGGAGCTTACGTTGCGACACCCCTCCCCCACCTGGGACAGTCAGACCACATCTCTTTGTTCCTCATCCCCAAATATTCACCCCTCATCAACCGTGTGAAGCCATCAGTGAAGACCATCAAGGTGTGGCCTGCGGGGGTTGATTCCACACTCCAGGAAAGGTTTCTACACACAGACTGGAGTGTGTTTGCTTCTCAAGCCACCAGTGGCGCTCACACGGACATTGACTCCTACACCTCCTCTGTATTGGATCATATCAATACCACCATTGACAGTGTTACAACCCAGAAACAGATCACCACATACCCAAATCAGAAGCCATGGATGAACAGGGAAGTGCGACTCCTGCTGAAGTCACGCAATACTGCCTTCAGATCAGGAGATGCACAAGCCTACAGCGCATCCAGAGCAAACCTGAAGAGGGGCATCAAAAAGGCCAAGCACTGCTACAAGCTAAAGATAGAGGGTCACTTTTCCAACTCTGACCCTCGACGCATGTGGCAGGGCATCCAGGCCATCAGTGACTACAAACCCCCCCACTCCACCCCCGCAGCCACTGATGTCAACTTCCTGAACGAGCTAAATCACTTTTACGCTCGTTTTGAAAGAGACAACAGAGAAACTGCCACCAAGCTCAAACCCTCAGCTGACCCACCAATCACACTCTCCTCCACAGATGTCTGCAAGTCACTGAGCCGGATCAGCGCGCACAAGGCTGCTGGACCAGACAACATCCCTGGTCGTGTTCTCAGGGCATGTGCGGAGCAGCTCGCTGAGGTTTTTACAGACATTTTCAACCTGTCTCTTGCCCAAGCAGCTGTACCTTCATGCTTTAAACGCACATCCATTGTGCCAGTGCCAAAACACTCTAACCCGAGGTGCCCTAATGACTACCGCCCTGTAGCACTCACACCCATCGTCATGAAGTGCTTTGAGCGGCTGGTCCTGGAACACCTAAAAGACTCTCTACCATCCACATTGGACTCACACCAGTTTGCCTACCGCAGCAATAGGAGCACAGAGGATGCCGTTTCCATGGCACTGCACTCTGTGCTCACTCACCTGGACAATAAGAACACTTACGCACGCACGCATGCTGTTTGTTGACTTCAGCTCAGCATTCAACACTGTCATCCCAACCAAGTTAATAGCCAAACTTGGAGACCTGGGCATCAATACCTCAATGTGCAACTGGATTTTGGACTTTCTAACTGACAGACCCCAGAATGTTCGTTCAGGATCCACCTGCTCCACATCCATCACACTCAACACTGGTGTACCACAGGGCTGTGTGCTAAGTCCGTTTCTCTACTCCCTCTTCACCGCCGACTGCAAGCCTGTGTATGGATCTAATTCTATCGTCAAGTTTGCGGACGACACAACGGTGATTGGTCTCATCAGCAACAACGATGAGACTGCCTATAGGGAGGAGATCCAGCACCTGGCCACATGGTGCGCTGATAATAACCTGCTCCTCAACACCACCAAAACGAAGGAGCTCATCGTGGACTTCAGGAAGGAGTCAAGAGGCACACACGACACCATCCACATCAATGGAATGGCTGTTGAACGTGTCTCCAGTTTCAAGTTCCTGGGGATCCACATCTCGGCGGACATGTCGTGGACGACCAACACCTCCAGCCTGGTCAAGAAGGCTCACCAGCGCCTCTTCTTCCTGAGGACACTGAGGAAGAATCAGCTCTCCTCGGCTATCCTGGTGAACTTCTATCGCTGCGCAATAGAAAGCATCCTGACCAACTGTGTGGCAGTGTGGTATGGGAGCTGCTCTGTTGCGGAGCGCAAGGCACTGCAGCGGGTGGTGAAAACTGCCCAGCGCATCACAGGGACTCCACTGCCTGCCATCGAACACATCCAGAGGAAACGCTGTCTGCATCGAGCTCGCAGCATCCTCAAGGACTCCTCTCACCCAGCCCACAGACTGTTTTCTCTCCTGCCCTCCGGCAGGCGTTTCAGGATCCACCGGACCAGGACCAGCAGACTTAAGAACAGTTTTTTCCCCAGAGCTGTCTCCTTACTGAACTCAAACCCCCGCTGATCCACTCCCCTCATATACTGATAACTCTCCTACCTCACATCCACCTTCACTTTGTTATTTGCACTACCGACTCTTTATTACAGTAACAACTGTTTACTTATTCATTTTGCACTACCACACCGTAACTGGATTATGCTCATTTGCACTGCCGACTGTTATTTACAGTACCTACTGTTTACATTTGTATTTTGCACCGTACTTCTAACTGTAATATGCAATCACTTCCACTGCACTTTTACACTTTTTTTCGGATAGCTTCTGTCCATAATTTATTGCACTACCTTAATCCACTGCCATATTCCTCATTTTAGCCTAACATATCATTGTATACCTCTATCTGTAAAATTCTGTTTATAGTAATAGCCATCTGTATATTATATTATATTCATAGTACATATCCACCTGTAAATTCTGTTTATAGTATTAACCATCTGTATATTATTCACTGTACATATTCACCTGTAAATTCTGTTTATAGTAATAACCATCTCTCTATTTATAGACATATTTATATATACTCAGTACATATCCATGTCCTGCACTTATGCAAACGTTGTATATCCTGCACTTGCTGCTATTGCACTTCTGGTTAGACCTAAACTGCATTTCGTTGCCTTGTACTTGTACTTGTGTAATGACAATAAAGTTGAATCTAATCTAATCTAATCTAATCTAAACAAACTATCTGTGAAATAAGATATGGAAAATCCGTGGAAGTGTTACTAGTATCATAACAAGCAAAGAGTCTCAACTGAAAAAAACGCTGCGCTGCCAAAACGCTCTCAAGCACCCACAGCGAGGCGTTTTCAGCAGAGCGCCTAGCGCTTTCAGCTGGATAAAAACGCTTTGGTGGACACGCGGCCTAAGTACAGCGAGAGCGATTCGAAAAGCTTTATTTACGGCAATTATATATATATATATATGTATATCCCTCATTTACTTGGTGCGTTGTCATCTATTATTAGTTGGATAAGATATTCCTGGTTCTCCTAAGCTCCTGTGTGTTTTGTTGGCTTAAGTTGTTAATAAAAGTGACCGCTGCGATTAGATCCTGCCTCAACTACTCTCATTAGTGCAACCGGCTGTGACAGAAGAACAGACCCAAAAATATGGATCTAGTGGCAGATCAGGTCCTCCTCCTCTCACAGGATCTCCTTGAGGATCACATGTAGAACATGTGCACATGCCCTTCGCTCAACCCACCATGGATAATGAGCATGAGCCAACCACAGACACAGAGTCAGAGCCTGAAGCCATGTCAGTTCCGGAGTCAATACCCACCTCTTCAAAGTGCTTCTTTAAATCCATCCTCGGACCTCAGAGGTGTTTATTCCCCCGCCTGGATTAAAGGACTCTCTGATTTCCTCCTGTTCCCAAATCCTTCCTCCTCCGCTGGTTCAGTATGGCCCCCAAGTCTCCTTGTCTCCGCCGGTACCGCCCAGCTTCCAAGTCTCCTTTGTTATCGCTGGTTCCGCTCAGCTCTAAGTTTTCTTTTATCATTGCTGGTTCTGTTCAGCTCCAATCCCTGTGTCTCTGCCGGTCCCGCACAGCTTCCAAGTCTCCTTTGTCGCTGTTGGTTCTGCTCTGCTCCAATCCCCTTGTCTCTACCAGTCCCGCTCAGCTCCAAGGTCTCCTTCATCAATGCTGGTTCTGCTCAGCTCCAAGTCTCTTTTGTTTTATTATCCACAAACAAATGCCTTTAACTTGTGTGTGCAAAATACAGAATTACATGAATGTGCAGCGATTTGTAAAATTGAGACATAGTTGTGAATACAAAACTTTGATTTTGAATTAATGTAGGTCAGAATTTGTGCGTGCAACGAGTAGGTTGTGCATTTGTGGATCCGGTGACGCGCATGTATTCATTGACTCGTTTCCTATTTGATTCATTTGGATTTTGAGACCGGTTTGGCCTTGCACGATCCACACACACACAGCTGTCTAAGAAAACCTGCTGCCACTAGATGGCAGTATTCTGCCAAAACAGATATTCTGCCTATAAGACGCTTTCTGTGTCCTTGTTATAAAGACAGTAGGCTAGCATTAAAAAGGTATTAATAACACATAGGCTACTTTGTATAGGCAAGCAGATTAAATCGGGTTATGAACACAACATTGTTCATCACAATATTTCTCTCCCATAGAAAACCATTATAAAATGCTTATAAATGCTATAAAAGCACGGCAGCTCTTTCCAGTATTTCCAGAGCTCCTGGAGGAGGTTGCGGTGACATGGAAGGACAAACCGTTCAATAGCAAGATGCCCATGCAGAGAGGATCCGCTCTTGACGTGGAAGGGATGGAGAAGGATGGCCTTCTCCGAATGCCCCCCATGGAGCCATTAGTTGCCGCGCACTTACACCCAAAGCGTACGGCGGCTGCAAATCCGACTTTACCATCCAAAGCAGACAGATTCCAGTCCAGCATGACTGTCAGGGCTCTGAACGCGATCTCTATACTAACCGCGTACCAATCGGAGCTGCAGGACGAAGCGTCGACAATGCCAGGTCAGACACATTGGGAAGAGATCTGTGTCGTTACGGATATCTCTCTGCATCTTCAGAGATGTGCAGTTCAAGCCGCGGGCAAGGCCATGGCCACAATGGTCATTCAGGAGAGAGGACGAAGGATTAACTTGGCTAATCTCTCTGACAGGGAGAAAGAAGCCATCCTGGAAGCACCGGTGTTCGCAGAGGGCATTTTTGGCTCAGCTCTGACACTGATGCAAAAGAGATGCAAGGAAAAGAAGAGGGATGGTGAGGCTCTGCAACTCTGCATGCCTAGAAAGTCGCAGACTGCACCCCCTCTGCCACCTCTGCAGCCCTTCGCACAGGCCGCGGACCGCCCACCCCCCTGCTTTCGTATTCCTAAACGGCAGAGACCGAACGTGAATGCAGCGGGACAGGGCGGAGTACCGGAACAGAGAACTGCCTGGTCTAGAAAGAACTATCCGCCTGCAACAGCTCAGATGGTTCAGCCAGCTCCTCAAGTGGTGCACACCCACCCACTAGTCACAAGCACTTTACATGTTCAAAACTCAATAAAGTTTGACTCCACTCAGGGAAAAGGGTATTCATCTCAGACGACTGGCTGGTGACAGGGCAGGATAGTGAATGGGACATGGGGTCATCATCTGTCTTCTTCATCTGTCTTCTTCATCATCTGCCAATCATCACATGAACTATCTGGAAATGCTAGCCGTTTTTCTGACATTGAAGCATTTTCTTCCCTTTCTGAAGGGACATCCTGTCTTTGTGAGAACAGACAACTCTACAGTTGTGGCTTACATAAATCGACAGGGGGTCTCAGATAACTTCCCTTGCACATGTTAGCACGCAAACTGATTTTATGGGGCAATGTCAATCTTCTATCCCTGAGAGCGACGGACGTACAGGGTGTTATGAATCAGGGTGCGGATCTGCTGTCCAGGGGCAATCCTCTATACGGGGAGTGGAAATTGAAGGAAGGAAGTGGTCGCGTCTCATGACAATGCTCAGTGTCCTCTGTTCTTCTCACTGAAGGACCAGAGCCCGCCCCTGGGGATAGATGCGTTGGCGCACGAATGGCTTCGCACTCTCCTTTACGCATTCCCACCGATAGCGTTAATATCCCCAACACTCTACAGAGTGAGGGAGGAGGGATTGAAGGTGATAATTAATAGCTCAGATTAATAGCTCCGAGGTGGGCCAGGAAGGGCTGGCGGAGATCATACATATGCTACACGACGATCCATGGTCTCTCCCGTTGCGCAGAGATCTACTGTCTCAGGCAGGGGGGGAGATCTTTCATCCTCATCCAGAACGCCTGGCGCTATGGGCCTGGCCAGTGAGTGGTTATCAGTGTTATCAGGATCATACAAAATGCTAGAGCCTCGTCTACTAGGTCTCTTTACGAGTGCAAGTGGGGTGTGTTTGAACGTTGGTGCATGGCTAAACACAGTGTTCAGTGGCAGTCATTCTATCATTTCTGCAGGATTTGATAGACCAAGGGAAAGCGTTTTCAACCATCAAGTGTTTCTGGCTGCTATATCTGCTTGTCACATAGGTTTTGATAACAAAAATGTAGGGCAGCATCCTGTAGTATACAGATTCATGAAGGGTGCATGCCGCACTTTGCCAGTTTAATAAACGCTTTTCCCTTCATGGGACATGGGATTGGTGCTTGATGCTATTTTAATGTCCCCATTTGAACCGTTGGACAAGATTGATTTCAAAATATTGTCGTTTAAGACAGCGCTGCTTTGGCTTCAGCAAAGCACGTAAGCGAGATCCATGCACTTTCGGTGCATTCAGCGTGTATGCAGTTCATGCCCGGGGATGCAGGGGTAATTCTGAAACCTAATCCTGCATTTATGCCTAAAATTATTAATTTTATCATCCCTCTTGAGTTAAGAGCTTTCTCCCCACCGCCTTTTGCTTCATCAGAATAGCAAAAGTGAAATGTGATCTGCCCAGTGCGCGCTTTACGCATTTACGTAGAAAGAACCAGAGGGTTCAGGGAGAGTGACCAGCTGTTCGTGTCTTGGGCAAAACCACGGACGCGGAAGCTGATTACTAAACAGCGTTTATCGCACTGGATAGTGTAGGCGATTTCATTGGCATATTTCAGTAAGGGTCTTGTGCCCCCATCTGGTTTACGTGCACACTCAATGAGGGGAATGTCAATGTTGTGGGCTCTATTTAAAGGAGTTGAGATACAGGATATTTGTGAAGCGTCGAGTTGGTCCTCGCCGCATACATTTGCAAGATTCTACAAACTGGATGTTACAGCTCAAACGTTAGCACATGCAGTATTGAGCGTAGGAATCTGAGTCGTGAGTCATGACTCATGACTCGTTCAGCCCTGGATACAGTGATGGTAGTTGGCAGGAGACTTCGAGGCAGGCTATCTGGCAATACGGGAGTTAGGATATCCCATAGTGAGACACCGAAACGTATGCTTGAAAGAGAACAATAGGTTACTTGCGTAACCCCGGTTCTCTGATAGCATTAAGTGAGGTGTCTCACCAGATCACCCTCCTTGCTGTGTGAAGCGAGGAAGAGGTGTGCTTGTTTTGAATATCGTAGAGATGTTGTGTTGCCCCTTTTATACTGAGGGAGGGGGAGGCCACTCCCAGACACAACGTCATGTCTGCCAGCCAATTGGGGCTGGCGTAATGTAATAGGGCTTCTGAGGAATACGTGGAAGGGGCGTATCCCATAGTGAGACACCTCACTTAAAGGGGGGGGGGGGGGGGGGGGTCTTGTGTAAATCTTGAGTACCTAAAGAGTAGTATTGCATCCTTCATATCTCCGAAAAGTCTTTAGCTGTATAATATTTATAAAAGAAAGATACGCTATACTGAGTCTATCCGGAAAAAAAACCCTGCACGGCTGGAGGCAACACGTATGGGCGGAGCTAAACAGCCACGAGCGCACACAGCTATTGCGTTGAGAGCGTCTGAAAGCTGTGACATGCTTAAACGTGGAAAAGAAATCATTATCTTAAATAAACCATGACTATCAATCAGATTCAACCACACATAAATGATCCAAAATCTTATCCGGAGGCTGAAATTGAACAGGAGCAGCAGCAGCAACAGCAACTACTACAGCAGGACGTCTCTATATGGTATGTACTGTAACGTTAACTGTATATATTTGATTAGCGGCTTGTCATGCGCGAGTTTTACAACATTTGTGTGTGTTTACTCATGGTTTATGAGGTTTTGAGGAACGGGTTTTGTACATCATGTTTACTTGAGGTGCACTTACACGC